>NW_026068037.1:3387465-3404452 GCF_014885135.2 Alexandromys fortis | reverse complement strand
ATATATGAACACCAACAACAACACAGTAACAGGAAGTAAAATAAACAAAAGACTGGTGAAACTAAAAATGTCCAAGCAAAGGAAAATGATACAAAAAAAATCTAGAAAAATACCATGGAGTTTGTTCTGTGTCGACCATCTACTGCTGGGCATTCTCTCTTGATAAGGACGAGAGAAATCACGGCTTTGAACCATGGAAATTCTGACCAAAAGAAACCACTTTCCTGATTGTGTCTGGGATCCCCTGGAGGAAAGAACACGATCTTTCCAAAGAGGTAAGCCAGAGTGTTGGTGGCCCCAACCCCACTGGTTCAGGTTCAGAGAACAGAAGCACGAAGGAAAGTTAGCAAATGGAAGAAAGAGATAAAGGACTTAAACGGTGCTGAAAACTACACGCTCCGTGCAGGAAATTTATATCGTGGAAGAATGGACACCCACAAGTGTTCATGCACTCTGGGATGTGGGCAAATACACAGATCATGAAATGTGGAAAATTACCATGGTGTTATAGAGACCATGCTACACTTACAGGTACAGCACGTGTGTGTGTGAGTGAGCAAGTGTGTGTGTGTGTGAATGTGTGTGTGAGTGAGCAAGTGTGTGTGTGTGTGTGTATGTGTTCACAGGGCTATAAATAGCTAGGGGTCAGAGAAAAAGACAACCAGAGGTGATAGCTACAGTGCCAAGGAATCTCTGAAGTCTGATTTGTTACTATCAAACAAACCTATAAAGCTTCTTTGTAAAGGGATGAAGCCAGCTAGCTTACAAATAGGTATAATTCATATGTGCACCACTGATAATTTAAACCTCACATTAAAAACTAGGGAGTGTTCTAAACTCAACCTGTTCCTGCTGTCAGCAAAACTCAAAAGGCGGGGCAGGACTGGAGTCCTCTACTCTGCTCTTCAGATGAAGGAGTCTGCCTGCTGAGAACGAGCACATACGATCTACTCTGCGGGACCTCCATGAGGGCGAGGGACAGAGTCAGTACAGCATAAAAACCAAACATTTCAGACAAAGATTTCAGACAAAGTGGATGCAGAAGAATGAGAATTTAAAAAGTGTAACATTGGAATAGAACTACAACAAAGATGCATACAGGGAGAGTGATCTGCACACAGCAATAGTGAATTTCACACAGCAATAGTGAACTGCACACAGCAATGGTGAACTGCACACACATATTCCTCTCCTGGAATACCAGGCTCACAGACAGCTCGCCATTTTACTTCTCATATATGAATCCAGTTGTTTTTATGGCCATCTTTTGGGTGTTAAGTGAAGTTAAATGTATTTTTATCTCTTTAAGCAAATATATAGTTAATAAGATAATATATAGATAATAAAATCAGAATTAAAAGAAATTAACCATACCTGAGACTGAACCTCAAAAATGTTGTTCTGCAATTAATGCTAAATATCTATAACACACAGGCACACATAAATGCTCATACATAGACACACAGAGAGGCACTTACGCTCACATCCCATGCCTCAACCCCAGATTCAAAACCACAGTAGTTGGCATAGGAAAGGAAAAATCACAAATAGCAAAGTACATCCAGTCATGGTAGCATATGCCTTAGTCACAACACTGAGGAGACAAGCAAGTGGATCTCTGAGTTCAAGCCCAACCTGGTCTATATAGTAAGACCCTGGACAGAAAGAAAGAGGAAGTGGGGGGGAAAGGGAGAGAGGAATGGAGAGAGGGAGGGAGGGAGGGAGGGAGGGAGGGAGAGAGGGAGGGAGGGAAAGAAGGAAGGAAGACAGACTGTTATTTAAAGAACTCCTTTGGTTTATACATGCCTATATTTTCACTGTTGCATTTGAGACTTGTCTAAATCACAGCACATAAAAGAAAATTCCATTTTGAACCACTGGAGAACTCTACCCCAGTAGGCTGTGAGTCTTCAGCCTGTTTTTTATGTGTTTTGTATTACATCTCTCTGTTCAGATCCACTTTCTACCTATCCATTTCTAATTTGGAGTTTTCTGGGTGGTTTAAAGCTTCTAAGTCCTTTCCTATCCATTCTTTAAGATGCTTATGTTAGCATCTTACACATTCCTTGTAGGCTTTTATTTATGCATAATTCTTTGACACTCCAGGCAGCAAGCTCTGAAACAGTTGTTGGGCTTCTGTGGTCCCCAAACCATCCCGAGGAGTATGGAAGAACACAGGCAACATAGGAGCATCTTGAAGGATGTGGTGCCTGGGGGACATGTGTTGTTCATTTAATGAATTAGCACCTCAGAAGAATAGCTTGTAAGGAAAGTGTTCCTGGTGGCATGGAACACAAAAATAGGACATGAATTCCGTCTGTTTCCACACTGCTGGTGCAGTCCGCACTCTCTAGTTAGCCTCTGGTTTAAAGCTGATAACCCAGAGGATGGTTTTAGCCAGTGTTTACAGATGCTGTTAAAGATGCTGTTCAGATGACAGCAGAAATCGCCATGCTGGGGGACCTTCCGAGGAGAACTGCTGCATTTGGCCTCAGAGAGCTAGGATGCCTCTCTGCTTCCCTATGTCCTCTGCTAGAACTTCCAGAAGTTCAGCTCCAGTGTCAAATCTTTTAAAATCTGTGTTTCAGGAATAAAGCCATAATATGTTTAAGACCTAAATATAAGAAATAAGTGGAAGCACCCTTGAATGGCTGTGCTTTTCTCGATGTGGCTATCAGTGGGATGGAGGATGCCAAGGAGAGCACAGCCACTAAATTAATTGATTCACTTCCAAGATATTATTATAGCAATGCTGCAACATAGGCACAATTGTCTTTATTTTACAAGTTTTAAAAAAAACAGGCTAAAAACACATCACCTCCACTCTCAAATCTAAGTTTGGACCCTGCCACTGCGCTCCTTCTGACTTTCATGTATTAAAGCAGGCTCTGAAAAGGTAGGACAGCCTCTACATGTGTCATGTGGACTGGTGATGAGGCTCCCAGAGAGTCTTAACTTGCTATTCTCATTGCGTCTGCCTACAAGAAGTGATCCCTTACCACAGAATGAATGGCTCGGCCACCTGGGTTTAAGTGCATGTCTTTGAGCTGTGGAAATCAGCTGCAGTCATACTTCAAAACCAGTGCTTTACAGTTTCAAGAACTTAAGATACAGGCCAGTATCACAGAAGCTGCTCTTGCCTACTTCTGAACATAATAAGGAAGAGTCTTGAAAAAAAAAAGAAAAAAAATGGGAACAGAACACCTACTTCAATGCTGACCAAGCCTGCCTGATCCCATCGTACTGAGACGCCTACTTCAGGGTAGCACTCCTAAAGAGTTCCTCCATTCACTCCTCAGCCCATCTCTCAAGGAAAAGAGCTCATTTCTGTGACACCACAAGTTAGAGACATCCGCATTATCCATGGCGATTGTCATAAGGGAGCTCTCCATTGAGGGCCAAAGGTTAAGACTCCTAAAGCAGCGAACTCAAGCAATGTGCGCAGTGCTTCAGGAATATCACTTCAGTCCATGGAGATGACAGTTCTTAGTTTACAGGTTGTTTTTTCTGACATATTTCTATGAAAAAAATAGAATTTGTTCATCTTCTCTCAACTAGAAGTAACCGATCATTCCTCAGATGAGGGACTACTAGCAAGTTTCTGATTTGAGCAGCAATTACAGGTTATCAATAATTGCTTTGATAAGCAAATGGATTTCAGCAATCTCACCCGTGAAATGCTGCTCTCCTGTCACCCACCCAGAAGCAGGAAGAGGGTTGGTCTGCCTTTGGGGCAGCAGGAGTGGTCTCATCAGGGATCTGGAGAGTCTGTGGTTTGTTCACAATGGAACCTTGAATTTTCAAGAATTTCCTCTCTCCTCAGGCCTGAGCTGACGCAATTCCCTTCTACTTAAGAATTCAAATTATGTAGCCCCTCTTCTGTCATTAGCACACACTGCTCTGTTAGCTGGGAGGAGATTCGATAAGACACCTGTGATCACATAGCTTCAGGAGGGAGCAGATGTGAGGGCAGAGGTGAAGACGCTGACTTGGTGGCCGTCCAAGCCAGCAGCAAATCCAGGCCTGAGTGGGAGTGTGGAATGGAGCCCCACAGCCACACTGTCCTGTGCGTCTCCTGTCTCTGGAGTCTGTCTTAGAAACAATAGGAGATGCCACAGCCACACTGCCATGTGCCTCTCCTGCCTTTGAAGCTCTGTCTTAGAAACAATAGGAGATGCCTTGGGACTCCTTTTACACTTTTATCCTTCTCTGCCCTACAATAATCTAATTATTGCTGCATGTAATGTTGACTTGTTTGGGGTCACGCCATTTAGTTTTTAGTTTACACTGTTTTATTCTGAAGGGAAAACGTTAAAGTTTTCAGCATCTCCTAAGGATGGTTTGGGAAGATAGCCCAGCAGTTTTCCAAGTCCAATCAGCCTGAATATAAATGCTACAATAGAAAAATCACCAGTTAGATGTGAATTATATCTGATTTAATGAGTCAGTGACTTTGGCCAGTTAATACATACCTCTTAGCCTTTAGCACCATGAATTAAAGCCCTTCAAAGACTTCTAAGCAAAGCAGCTAAAGCATGGTGTGTGTGTGTGTGTGTGCAAAAGTATATGTGTGTGATCACACGTACACTTGAACACATTCACAAGCAAACACATCCCAATGTTTTGCTTAGAAGCTAGAAGGAAAGGTGAAAATTAAAATAATAGGCAAAGTCTCAAAAGCCAGAGTATTGTTTCCATTTGAGTCTTAAAGAATGGTCTGAGTGGTTTGTCTTCTATCTAAAATGGTTCGCTCATAAATAATGACTGATAGAAAGGCAGATAGATTTTGTACCTCAAGCGCCTTTCCATCCCAAAAGAAATTTATGGTCCTTTCAAATTTTTAAATAATTTTAATCTGTGAAATATTCCTGACCAGAGTCCTCAGGCAACCAGCTAGAATTAAATTCCATATGAAGTAGGGCTACTTCACCTCAAGACTCTCATTGGAAGAGCTATTCCATAAACTGAGGGATAATTAGCACCGATTATGCTGTCTTGTAGATGCTAGTAGCCAGTTGTATAATAAAAAATGTCTTGTTGTTGCCAAGGGAAGAAAGGGATAGAATCAGCACCATGTAGGAATCACTGCTACAAGGGAATAACCTGGGGGCGGGGGAGGTCTTACTAAAGAAGCCTAAGTGAAGATTAAAATTTAAATTATTTATTTAGTGGGGTGAAGTGGGGTACACATGTGTCAGGGTATACGTGTAGAGATTGGAGGATAACTCTCTTGAAATCGGTTCTTTCCATCTACATGGAATCAGAGATCCAAATCAGGTCATGAGAGTTATGTCTCAAGTGCCTTTCCAGCTGAACTATCTAGCCAGTCTCTAAAAGATAATCAATTTTTCAGTTACTGTTGCACTTTGAAGGATATGACCACACCATTTGCCTCTTCTCTCATAAGAAGTTTCCCCCTCATCTGGAATCTGGTCTTACCTTCTACAAAGCATTGACCAAAATAACGTGCAAAAGGGATATTCTATAGCTTTGAAGCTAGCTGCCATATTGATACCTGCAGAAGCTTCCCTGGGGACCTCTGTGTAGGGAAGGTAGTCTAACCTCCCATAAGAAAAGAAGGCACAGGAGAGCAAAGCACAAGGTGCCAACCAACTAACAACGATGGCACCAGCTTGGACCATATAGGCAGCCAGTCTCCATCTTACTCAGCCTCATGAGTGAACCTGGGTGAAACTAAACTGAGAAATACTTATCCAACTGATGGAAACAGGGGGTAGAGAATTGTTTAAACCTATACATTTGGGGATGGTTTGTTATAAAGCAAAGAATAACAAGCGGATGATCTACTGCTTAAACCCAAAAGATGCTTCTGAGTCAAGAGACACCTGCATGAGATGTGGTGAATAAGAAGGTTCAGAGAGGTGAAAGGTCTCAGAGTCATGAGGACATGGTTCTCAGTGTCCTGAAAGATGCCATCCAACTTTTAAAGAGCCTATGTAACAGAGTCAGTTGGGAGAATGCACTTATAGAACACAAACTGTATATAAAGTCCATACAGGGAGGGGGAGGCTGAGGTTTCTGCCTGTTCTCAAGCAGGTTAAAACATATTGGGCAATACTGTAAAAAGAAACAAGACCTAAAACCTCAGGAAAATTAAACTTATGTTCATCGAACAGGTAAATGTTGTCAAGGTTTTATATTGATGACTTATCAACTTGGCTATCCTAGAGGGATCTTCCCAGAATCGCCTTTTGCTTATGGTTCCATGTTAAAATTGATGAAAGGAGAAATTTGCCTGCGGCTCTTTGAAGGGGGAGGTGAAGACACAGCCTAGAGTCTAAAGACTGGCATGGTGGTTGGGTGCAAGGAACGGCTGGTACAGGTGTCTGTGGATTCTAGTATAGTACAAATTTGAATTGGCTTTAATAATAAGCACCCAGAGTCAGATATTAGGGGGTGAAAGCTGAAGGAACATAGAAGCAGAGCAGTCAGCTACTATTCTTACCTCTATGATCCTCAGACTGAATTGCTACATCTGACACCCGACCCATGACCCCGATGTTAGGAGTCTCACGCTCTACTGACTGAGCTAACCCGGCAGGTTTCAAGGCAGGTACCTAGTTTGGCAGCAGCTTGAGAAGAAAATCCAGGGAAAGCCCACCAGCAGAGAAGACAGGAAAACCTAGCTGGTGGGCAGTGACTCTGACTGCCTGTAGCTCCGCCCTATGCTGGTGGCTGCAGAGTCACAGGTAAGAAGCTTTTGCGTGATTCGTACCCTCCTTGGACTTCGTTCTCAGGCTGCTGCCAGATTCTGAGTAGCCCTCTCCTCCCATGTGACCTGTGACCCACTTTCCTCTCAAGTTATACTCCTAGACAGCAGCTACCCTGGCTCGGCACTGTCGCCTGCTTGTCTCCCAGTTCCTTCAGCTCCTTGTCTTCTTGGGTCAGTGTGTCAGAAAAGCCCGTTAGTGCCTTGCTCTTCTGATTTTATTTTTAATTACATTTACTCATCTTTTTGTGTGTGTATGTATGTACACGTGTGGAGGCCAGAGCGCCACTTGCTGGAGTTGGTCCTTGCCTTCCACCATGTGAATCCCATGAATTTTACTAAGGTCATCAGGCTGCTGAATTGTCTTGCTAGCTCACAGAGTGCTTTTTAAATTCACTCCTTTTCTTCCTCTTAGATTTCTCCCACACTAATGAAGATCTCCCAACTAAGGCTTATCATGACATAATGCCAACATTATATAGTAATCATGGCATCTTATCATACCCAAGTTTTGCTGCTTTTCAAATGAATTCTGGTGGATTCTATTGACCTGCCGCTAGCTTGGTGAAGCCAGGAAATGTCCTCCCGTGACCACATGCAGGGATAGACACTGCCCGCTTGCTGTTCTGGTCATGGACAGACAGAGGCTGTGAGCAGAGATCTTTGTTGTCCCTTTCAAATTACCAGAGGGAGTCAAAATACTGTCTAAAGATCTGGGGATCCTACAGACTAATCAGAGGATTTTAAAATAAAGGGTGGGAGCCGAGGAGATGACTCAGCAGTAGTACTAGCGGTGTGACCACCCACATAGTGAATCAACCACTTGTAACTTCAGTTCTCAGGGACCCGACGACTTGTGAATGTCACCACGCATGCACATAGAGCATATACATGCAGGCAAAACATCATTCATACACTGTAGGTGGAGACTGCTCATTTGTTCCAGGTCACCCAGACCCGAAATAACCACACAGAAACGGTATTAATTAAAACACTGCTTGGCCTATTAGCTTATGCATACATCTAGCTAGCTCTTACATCTTAAATTAACACATTGCTATTAATCTGTGCATTGCCACGTGGTTGTGGCCTACTGGTGAGGATCCATCCAGCATCCAATGTCTGCTGCCTGGGGGCAACTACATGGCTTCTCCCTGACTCTGCCTACTCTCTCTATATATATCTTTTCTAGCCTGGCTTTATTCTGTTAAGCCATTGGCCAAAAGTAGTTTCTTTATTAACCAATGCAATAAAACATATTTACAGCATACAAAGGGGAAACCCACATCAATACACATAAAATGAAATAAGTAAACCTGTGAAAAAATTCAAATAGATAAGATTGGATACAATCATGTTCCATTCCATTGTATACATGTATGAAATGCTCAATAATAAAGAAAAGTTAAGCCTAGCATGGTAGCACATGCCTTTAATCCCAGTATGCAGGAGGCAGAGATAGGAGGAGCTCTGTAAGTTTGAGGCCAATCTTGACTACCTAAGTAATTCTAGAGACAGCCAGGACAGCACAGAGAGACCCTATCTTAAAAATATTAATATTAAAATTAATTAATTTAACTAAACTAAAAGTAAAACAAAAGCTAGCACTAAACTTGGTGATACAAGACTGTTTGTGATATCTGAAGAGAAATGTAACTCAGAATTCTCATAGGTTTCCTTGCCTGTCATAAATTCCAAAACACAACATGAAAGCACTATGGGCAAATATAATCTTGAAAGATATAAATCAAAAACAATAAAAAACTGTCTTGAAGACAGATAGAAATGTGCCAAGAAGAAACAAATGTCATGAGATCCTCACCTGGTAAAGCCTGCTTTGTACTTCAGATAGCCCTGACCTGGACCTCTTCCACTGCGATGTGAGGAAATCAAAACATTTATAGAGTAACACAGTTCTGACTTTTAGGCTTTTTCTAACTTCTTAATTTCTTTTATGTTTCCTGTATTATGTTTGCTGTTCTTTGTGTGCTGTGCCATACAGAGGTCAGAGGTCCACTTGTGGGCATTGGTTCCCTCCCTTCCACTATGTGGTTTCCAGAAATTGAGCTCAAGTCATTCATTGGGCTGAAGTGAGCATCTTGGGGGTTTGTTTTGTTGATTTGTCTGTCTGGTTGTGTTTGGTTTTTGTTGTTGTTGCTGTTGTTCTTTTGTTTTTTGTTTTAGCTTAACGGTTCAGGTCAAATATATACTTCTTAATCTCATTGTTTGATTTCTAAATGTTCGACTCTAAAACAAAGAAGACAGAGGATGGAAGGATGCATTAATGGTTCTGCCACTCACAGCCACAGCGGAGACCCAGCTGATTGTCAGTTGTGTTTCATGACTCCAGCACCCTGGGTCAGTTGATTTTCGGTACCAGGAACTGTGGTGATTCCGAGCTGGTCAGTCTAGGACCACACCATGGGGTGTATTTATTGTATGTAACTGTATGAGCGCCTCTTTGCTCTTAGTAACAAAGGAAATAGTGTAAATGTTGTTTTAAACACATGAAAATACCACATGCCACAGAAGAAAGAGAAATCCAGCCACACCATTTGCTTTTGTTCCTGTGATAAAAACACGTCAGTTCACTCGTGTGTGTGTGTGTGTGTGTGTGTGTGTGTGTGTGTGTGTGTGTGTGCCCTTGCAGGCACGAGCCTGTGTGTGTGCCAGTGTGAGAACATCCGGGGCTGATGTCCTTGATGTGGTCTTCACTTTGTATCAGATATGAAGACATGAGGGTCTCAACTTCCCAGCAGGCCCTCGAAAACAGCACCAGAGGAGAACAAACTTTGTTCTCACTGTGTTTTGTTAATTCCCCGTAAAAGCATAACATCAGCCATGTGAGTATATTTGTGGGAGGAATACCTGTATAATCAAGTGAATTCAGAAAGGGAAGTAACACTTTGGACCATATGAAGAGATTATGTTCAGCAAATACAAGCTTTGAGAAGCAGCAGGGGCTGTGCCCCTCGTATGAAGGTGTGAAGTGAGAGTCAGTCTTCCAACTCTGGAACTCGATTTTGCTTGCTTTCCAGGGAAATGGAATGAAAAAATGGCATCTGGAATGCCATTGTAGTCAAGGACAAATACTCCAAATATTGTCACTGTCATCCTTACTCTGTAGACTTTCTGCCTTGTATCAAATCCCTTCCCTCGGTCTCCTTTGCTTCCCTTAATCCTGCTTTCCCTGAGACTCTTCTCAGGTCCATCTCGTCCCCTGAAGTCCCCACTGCCCATGTCCCTGAGCAGACGTCACACCACACAGTCCAGAGAAGTGGACTACTTCTCTGACGCATGGGTTGTGACACTGACTTCCGTGACCACTTGGCTCCTCCAATGACCTGGTCCTCAGAAAAGCCCTGAGCCTCACCCTGCTTTTCTCTCTAACCCTCGAGGATGAGCAGGTCAAGGTTAAAAAGTACTTGTGTAATAAGTGGGTTTTAAACAAGTGAACATTAATTACTATATAATAATCGTGAAGCGGGTACACACCTTTCAGTACAAGCCCTTGGAGGGAGAGACAGATGGATCTCTATTACTTCAAGACGAAGTAATAGTATTACTGGTCTACATAGTGAATTCCAGGCCAGCAAGAACTACATGACAAGATCCTGTATCAAAAAGAAAAAGAAATCCTAATAAAGTATAACATTCATTGCAGCCCAAGTGTTAATTGCATGTATGAAAAACACTACATCAAGGAGATCAAACATAACATACACTGGTTTGACAGCCACAGAATCAAATGTGTATCTACACTCTTGTCTAACCCAGAGAGCAGTGTGGCATGCAACTTGTAAGTGGTGTAAACTTACAGTGTAAGGAGTATCCTCCCTCCCTATTCCTCCCTTTTCCTCCCTCCCTCCTCCTCCATCTCTTCCCTCCTCCTTTTCCCTTCTCCTCCCCCCTCTTATTCCCTTATCACTCCCTCCTCCCTTCTCCTCTTCCCTCCCTCCCCCTCCTCCCAGTCTCCTCCTCACTCCCTCCTCTTCCCTCCCTTTCCCCTTTCTCTCCCTCCTTCCTCCTTCCCCTTTCCTCCCTTCTCTTCCTCCCTCCCACTCTCCATCCATCTATCCATTCTCCTCCCTCCTTCCCTCCTGTCCTCGCTCCTCTTTCTCCATAGCACTGGACTAATTCAGCAAATAGTGATCCTTTATTGTTTTTGGTCTCACTATTGGGCCCACCAGTCCTATACTGTACTTTGAGATAAATGTACAAACCCTCCAAACCAAGAATAAAGGTAAAAATTAAGGGTTTAATTTTTAAAGAAAGAAAATAGAATACTCCCTTTTGTTGGTTGATTTATCTAAGATCCGCCTATCGCTTAACTAACCCCGTTTAATTAGGTAATTTCACACTTGTTGCATTGTTCAGAACTTGTTTTCAGTTCAGAGCACTGTGTGTTTCCTCTTTTCTCCCACTGCTCATTGAGCTGCATGGTTCCAGGCAAACTGTGATTAAGAAAATGAGTTTTGCTTTTAATCAATTAAATTAAGAAGTTGGCACAATGAAGCTCATAACTCCTTAAAATAATGACTAAATAAAAAGGAGCTAGTTTAATATTTAGCACAGTGAGACAATCATCAGAAACTAATAAAAGACATACTTAAAGAGATAAAAGTGACAAACCTATATAATGTGTAGTTTGTCCCAATAACCTCTAAAATTAGCATCTTATCACGGAAGACTTGGGAATCGTTGCTCCTTCCCAGCAAAAATCAAACCACACTCACCATCCCATTACAAAGCCATCACTCTGGAGGCCCCAGATCCTCGGCAAAACAGCGTGATGAGAAAACCATGTGACTATTTCCTTCTTTTATTGAAAATAGTTTTTCCCTCACGTAACGTATCCTGATTATAATTTCCCTACCTCTATTTGACTCAGTTCCTCCCCACATCCCCTCTCAACTGGATCCACGCCATTTCTGTCTCTCATTAGAAAACAAATAGGCTTCTAAGGGATAGCAATAAAAATATAATATGATACATCGTATAGAATAAAACCCATCAAACACGCAGAAGGAAAAGAGCTCAAGAAACGGCACAAGAATCTGAGGTCCACTCATTTGCACACCCTAGAATCCTATAAAAACACTGACCTGGACCTGGTACAGAGGTGTGCAGGCCCTGGGCATGCTGCCTCAGTCTCTGGGAACTCATATGAGATTTGGTCGTATTAATTTAGGGGACTTGTATTCCTGGTGTCCTCCATCCCCTCTGGCTCTTATAATCTTCCCGCCTCCTCTTCCACAGGGGTCCCTCAGTCCAAGAAGAGTGATATGATGGAGACATCCCATTTAGGGCTGAGTGTTCTGCATAATATCCAACTCTGCATCTCTGTACCATCTGCTGCTGGGGGAAGCTTCTCTTGATGATGGCTGAGCAAGGCTCTTGACCTATGAGTGTAGCACAATGTCATTAGGAGTCATTTTTATTTTGTTTTGTTTAAAATAGTAGCATTTGCTTTTACCTTAGGTCCCTGGACTATCTAGTTTTACGTTCTTCGTCACTCAAAAAGTGTCAGGTATGGGTTCTATATTACGGTTGGGTCTTAATTCAAATCCAGTATTGGCTGGTTTCTCCTTCAAGCTCTGTGCCGCCATATCTTTGCAGCATATCTTTGCAGTCAGGACAGACTATAGATCCGAGGGTGTGTGGCTGGCTTGGTAGTCACATTTTTATCTTAGCAGCATGCAGAGCACCCTCCTAGAGCAAAGACGGAAGAACATAATGGTGAGAGCACTCTGTAGGCGCCAGCTCTGCTTTGCCGTTATTCAATGAACTGTGTAGGTGTGGTCTTCACCTCTGTGGCCTCACTGTCAATTTGTGGAGAGCAACCTATAGTCTTGGTAATAGCTTTGGTTGCTTGGGGATTCCCATGGGTCACCTTTGGTGAACAACTCAATTAGATGTAACCCTATCCTGGTACTGGAAGTTTTGTTTGGTGACAAGAGATGTCCAGTGGGAATTCTGTCTCTACCACTATTTGGCAATTTAATTTAGATTGCCTTCATACCTGTACATATTTTAGTAAGCTTCTACCATATTAGGTTTCCATATTACCTCTCAAATGACCCTGAAATTTATCTGTCTTCCTTCATATTCCTCTCGGGTTGGGCCCTTGCTCTCCTCTTTCTACTCACTTTATCCTTCCATTCCAGCCCCCCATTCATCCATAACTATTCTAGTTTTTTTCCTAAGGGGATCTATCTGTTACTACTTCATCCCTTACTCTACACCTAACCTCCGTGTTTTCTAAGGATTGCACCTTGCTTGTCACTGACTTAACAGCTAGTATCTTCCTTTAAGCAAATACATACCATATTTGTCTTTCTGGATGGAAGATACCTTACCCAGGATGATTTTTTTTCTCCAATTTGTATCCCTGATCTCCTTAAGTTGTCTTATTGTTCTGGTGAAGACTTCAAGTGCTATTCTGAATAGGTACAAAGTGACTAGACAGCCTTTTCCTGTTTCTGATTTTCACATCTTTTTTTTATGTGTTATTGGATTCAATTTGCAAGTATTTAATTATTTTTGCATTTATGTTTGTAATGGTAATTGGTCTGTAATTCTCCTTCTTTGTGGATCTTTATGGGGTTTGGGCATCAGTGTAACTGTGGCCTCATAAAATGAATATTCCTTATGTTTCTATTTTGTGGAACAACTTAAGGAGTATTGGTATTAACTCTTCTTTGAAAGTTTAGTAGTATTCTGCACTAAAACCATCTGAACCTGGGATATTTTGCTTCCATTTTATTAGGTGTTATAGGTCTGCTGAAATTGCTTATCTGATCTTGATTTCCCTTTAGGCAGTGGTATAAATCAAGAAAATTATCCATTTCTTTTAGATTTTCTAGTTTGGCAAAATACAGGTTTTTACAATATATCTGTGGTTTTGCACCCTTTTCATTTCTTATTTTGTTAATTTGGATCTACTCTCTCCACCTTTTAGTAAATTTCTATATGTGTTTGTCAATCACATAAATTTTCTAATAATTTAACTCTTTGTTTCATTGATTCCTTGTTTGTTTGTTTCTATCTTATTAATTTCAGTCCAGAGTTGATTATTTCTTGCCATCTACTCCTTTTGGGTGTGATTTCTTCTTTTTGTTCTAGAGCTTTCAGGTGCGCTGTTAAATTACCCCCCAACTCATTTTTATAGACACTTATTGCTATGAATTTGTCTCTTACTTTCACAGTGTCCCATATGCTTGGGTATGCTGTATTATATCGACAATTCCTGAGATTCTCTCTTCCATCTCTTGCATTCTGTTGGTGAAGCTTCTCTCTGTAGTTCCTGTTTGAATTCCTAAATTTTTCATGTTTTCTTTATTGCTTCTATTTTCCTTTTCATGTCTTGAACAGTTATATTCATTTCTTTCAGCTGTTTGTTGTTTTCTTGGCTTTCTTTAAGGGATTTATTCATTTCCTCTTTAAGGACCTCTATCATCTTCATATAGGCAGCTTTAAGATTTCTTTTTTCTTGTGCTTCAGCTATGTTAGAATTCAAAGCCTACTATAGTAGGATTCTTGGGCTCTGGAAGAGACTTGCTGCCCTAGCTATTATTGTGCACTCCTGTCTAGGCATCTGGGTTTGGGGTAAATATAGGTCTAAGGCTGGTTTCTAGGTCTCTCTTTGTTGGGTGGATGTTTTGCTTCCTCTCCGGATTTTCAGAGTGTTTTGGCTGCGTGTTGCCTGTTTTACTGACCTGTTCAGCTGGTGTATTCATGGAAAGTACTTGCTGGTGTTGGAGGATGAGTGAAGGGGAGGGGGATGGTCTTTGAGATCCACAGGGAAGTGGAAGGGGAGACTGTAGCTAGTGTTATGTTGCAGTGCTAGAGAGGAGGTTGAGAGACTGGGTCTGCTGCAGGAACAGAGAATGGAGACAGTTTGTGGGTAGCGTACCTGGTCCCCATCCAACCATTTGATAGGTCTCATTTAGTCCAGGCTGGCCTTGAAATCACTCCACAAGCAAGGATGACCTTGAACACCGGAATTCCTGGTCTTCCTGCCTGTACCTCCCAAGTACTAGGATAATAAGGGGGCAACTTAATACTGACAATTTGTTTGTTTTGGGACAGGATCTTACTCTGTCCAGGTTGACTTCCCACTTGCTGTGCAGCTGAAACTGACCTTGAACTGCTTGAACCACCTGTACGCAACTTTCCAAGTGCTGTATGAATCAGAGATAAGCATCACCATACCTGACAATATATGAATACCCTAACAATAGTCAGAAGTTTAACATATTGAAGACCTAGGATTCAAATTTTCCAATTAAAAAAAAAAGTCTGCCTTTAGTCTGGTGTTAAGAAGCTTTTTAAAGAAAACAATGGCATTTCACAATTACAGTATTGCATGCCCATTTTCTAAACCAACTAACCCATCTCTGTTACCTAGATTGCCTCTAGATTATTATTCATCCATTAAATTTCAATATTTACTACATTTAGCTCAGCACTATTTATTACTTTGTTAGAGCCATTGTATTATTATTGAGCAGAGGAGCGTGCCCTTGTCTATAAGTCCTGCTGTTATCATATGGTTCTGTGTCCTTGTTCTGGCACTGATGCTCTCAGAGAGCAGTCTTCCACAACCATGTAGTGGGAACTTTGGAAGGGACTAGAGAATTCATCTCAGGGTTTAAGAGTGGATTCCTCATACTCATACTTACCCCTTCTGGCCACTTGGGCTTACAATTTGAAGCTGATCATGTCTCCCTACAACATTTGAGTGCCCAGTAGCAATAATGCAACGTTATCACCTAACAGCCCATAATATATCCATTACCACAAAACATACGCTGTAAAGTCTACAGTGTGAGGTACTATGGACGGCATGGGACTTTACTGACATTGTTCTTCCTGAACAGCACAGAGAAAGGTGGTCACTGTTGTGTCTCTTTACACGCTATCTGGTGTCATTTTCAAATAAAAGCATGTCATGGATGTGTCAGGTCAAGTGTGCGCATGGCTCTTCCCAGGGATCCTGTTATAAAAGCTTAGATAAGCTGAGACTCAAGGCCATGCCAGCCTGGGCTGCATAACATTGCATTTTATGGTCCTGTTTTTAAAAGTAAACAAGCATCAAAAACCATGAAAACAATTTAGGTGATAGGGATTCTTCTGGACAGCATCTCCAAATGGATTGCTTTCCCCTTTTCTTCCGTTTTGGGTCTCCATATTTCAACAAAATTATCTGCCTAAATACTGTTTTCCCCCCAACAATGCACAGAATAAAACCTGAACTGTTTCAGGACCTTTTCAAAATGATGAATGTCCAGCTTTCTGGTCCACTCCTCCACATGGTCTCTCTGCAACCTCCTTCAGTGCATCAAAGGAGGTGGGTGGTGCGTGAAGTGCCCAGTCCATCTGAAGGGGTGGCAGGAACATGTGTCTACCACCCGCCACTCTGACACTCCAAATCACAGGGAGAAAGGAAGCTGAGGACTAGGAGAATCAAATCCATAAGATGAACTCAGGCAGGAACCAGAGGAGGATCCTAAACACAGGAGCATCAAAGCCAGAAGCTGAGAAATCTGGCCTAACATCCATTAAAAAGAAAGAGATAAAAAATTTCATGACATACACATCTTTAATCTCTCTCTCCCCCTCCCCCTCCGTCTTTCTGTCTGTCTGTCTGTCTGTCTGTCTGTCTCTGTCTCTACGTGTGTGTGTGTGTGTCTGTGTGTGTGTGTGTGTGTGTCTTTGTGTTAATTACCCGGAAATCCAAGTAAAGCTATTTGATCAGAATAAACTATAAATGGCAAGGTTGTGGAAAGTGTAAGGAGACCGAAGAATGAAAGAGATTTTGCAGTTATGGATGGGCAGAGTGATGCACCCACAACCTCAGCAGCAGCTGCCAGGCTGAGGGGGCGGAAGCAGTGGAAGCCACTCTTAAAAGCTGTGATTCATATATGGGATTAATATACACGATTGGAATAGAGCACTAAAACGAAACTCTCCTAAGCTGAAATACAAATGTAAATCTTTCTTTAAAGCATTGCAAAGTTGTGCATGCCTTTAATCCCAGCACCCAGGATGCAAGGACAGAAAGAGCTCCATGAGTTGGAGAACACCCTGCTCTACATGGTAGTTACCTAGTAAGGCCCTCTCTCAGAATAGATAGATGATAGATAGATAGATAGATAGATAGATAGATAGATAGATAGATAGATAGATAGATAGATGATAGATAGATGATAGATAGATAGATAGATAGATAGATAGATAGATAGATAGATAGAC
>NW_026068037.1:3309559-3387318 GCF_014885135.2 Alexandromys fortis | reverse complement strand
TGAATGGTTTTCTTTAGCTTTGAATCCAGGTGAGAATCCATATGTTCTATTAGACCCAGGTGTGAGGAAAGAATGGAAAAATTTTCTCTTGGGTTCTGAGATTAAATTACTTTAAACGTAACCTCCAGGGTTATCAATTATTTATAAAAATAAAAGGTAATTCTAGGAGAATAAAAAGAGTTGACAAAATTTTAACATAAATTGCTTAGTGCAGTACTAAAAGAAAAAAAAAACAGAAAAAAGCCTAGACTGGAGCCCCTCTAACTCCAACATCTGGAGGCAGGCAAATCCCTGTGAATCTGAGCCTGATTCAAGGCAAGGTTTGCCACCACAGTGGTGAAACAGCTCCATGCCAGCCAATGAGATCCTGTCTCAAATAAGTAAATAAAGTTACTCATTCTTTATTCAGTTCAAATGATTATTATTTGTTGAGAAACTAAAACATTTAAGGCAACTATATGAATTCATTCCTCTAGAAATATTTAACATTTTGGGTGTGGTGGTGCACACCTCTAATCCCAGCACTTAGGAGGCAGAGGCAGGTGAATCTCTGTAAATTTAAGGGCATCCTGGTATACAAATGAAGTTCCAGGACAGCCAGAGCTGTTACATAGAGAAATTCTATGTTGAAAAAAAAAAAAAAAAAAGCCCGAAGCATTCAACGTTTTAAAATAGCAAATGGAAACATTAGAAGAGAGAACAAAAGTTGCCAGGCAGTAGCGACACATGCCTTTAATATCAGCACTGCATCTCTGAGTTTGAATGCATTGATAAATGTTTAAATTCGGTCTTCAAGTTCAGGTTCTGGGTTACAGTTGCTTCATAATCCTGGGTGACAAAATGAAGGACATCCTTATTTTCACTAACCGCTGACTGAAGTTTAGCAACACTATCCCAGTGAAGATGGCATAAATACCTACATCCTTTTTCCTTTGGTGAGTATACATGAATATCTCCCTGTGTCACCATTAGATCCACCTATGGGTTGCCCTTCAGCTACAAGTTCCTGCCTCCAGCCAGTCCTGCGAAGGAGCGGCTATCTGTAGTCAAATGTGCCCCCATTGTCAGTGCCTCCCAGTGGTGACCCAGCAGCCTCTACTTTGATTTCTGAAATTCTTATCTTTCTCTAGCCACCAAAATGAGAAAGGAGGTGAGTTTTCCACAATATTTGTTAACACTTTGCAAGACAGTAGAGTTGAAGTGAGATTTTACAAACTCTCTGAGATACAATATGGGATTTTACGACACAGATGATTTACTGGCTGAAAGTATAAACCTTACAATTCCAAAGAAGCCACATAGTGGAGGTAACTGTTGACATGTTCTTTAAAGTTACTTGGGCTGATGAGATTGCTGAGTGGGTAGAAATGCTGCCGAGCCTGACAATCCGTGTTCAATATCTAGACCCCACGGGCTAGAAGGAGGGACTCAACTTCCACAAGTCATCCTCTGATCGCCACATGTACATGTGGCCTGATCATGCCAACCTCCCACTTCCTCACACAAAATAAATACATGTAATAAACATGTTTTAAGCTAACTTCTTCTTCACAGGTCTCACAGTGTCAGAGGCCACCCCTGTTGCAAGCTCCATGGCAACAACAACAAAAAGAATTTATACAAAATAGAATCTCATTGAATCTTCTGTTTTCTAGCCAGCTTCCCCACCTTCTTTGGCGTTAAATGTTTCTCTAGTATCATTTTTAATGGCTGAACAGAGCCTGGTTATCAAATATTTATGTCTTATCCAGTTCTTGTTTCTACCAAAAACACTTTCATAAAAATCCTGTAGCTAAAATTTTGTGAGCATCTATGACTATTTTCTGAGCATGAATCCCCAACGTGAAAACAGTGGTTTAAAGGTTTTATGAAATTTCTGAGGCATTCAATAGATATGGCCAAACTGCCTTCCAGAAAGATCTCTAAGATTTACACCCTCACCAACAGCATATGACAGTGCCTCTTTCTACACCATTTTCCAACGCTGAAAAATATGAATTATTTTTAATCTTAAAAATCCAGTTTTGGGACCCAGAAGATGGCTCAGCTGGTAAAAGTTCTTGCCATCCAAGTCTGACAATTGGAGTTCCATCCCAAAGCCCGTGTAAAAAGCCAGATGTGTAATTCCAGCACTCCTACAGCAAGATGCCAGCTGGAGAAAGACGATAGGTTAGCACTAGCAACTGGGCTGTCCTAGGGTTCACACCACACCACAAACCCCTAAAGCAAGGTGAAAGGTGAGAATCAACTCCCAAAGTTTTCCTCTGACCTTCTCTTGTGTGTACATGCACACACAGTAAACAAAGATGTTTTTAAATTTAGCTTTTAGTATCAAATCCTTCAGGCCAGACTTATCATGAGCTGGTATGAAATCACATGTGTAAATTTGGGTCTGTGAGGATTACCTGAAAGCAGGCAGCTGACCTCTTGCTTTCCTCCATGACTAGAGGACTGAGGACAATACTTTCATGCCTATTTGCAGATTTTCTTCTTAGTTTATGTTCTTTGCCCATCACTTACTCAAAAAGAATAACCATTCAGTTTTAAAAGTCTGGTTGTAACTGTCTCTATTAAAATTGAAACATTACTTTTAAAAGTGTGCATTGGACCTCTGTGCCTTCAAAGGTCAAGTTCAAGCCCCTTATTTAAAAGAACTCCTCCCTGGGAGATAAAGGGCAGCCCGTGACCAGTGTAACATCCTTTTCTCTCCTCTTTGCTCATTTTAAAGCAGAGGGAGGAGGACTGAATGCAGGAGGCAGCCATGGCACACACTGTGCCCACGCAGGCTCCCAGTGACTGCAACCCGAATAGAACTCACAGGACAGCCAGTGAGAACCCTTGATGTGCTGTGGCCCCGAATGGAACTCACAGAATGGCCAGTGAGAACTTTTGATGTGCTGTCCGGCTAAAAGATGCCTCTCTGTTTTGTTTTCAGAATGATATTGGAAAGGACCTACAAAACACTAGGACTTTGCAGGTTTTTACTTTGAACTCACCCATGGGAGGAAGTTGGGTTCTAGACACTGTCCTATCCCTGTAAGAATCACCCAGAAGCCTTCTAACACAGATGTTCTTTCTGCTACAGCACTGAACCATAAGACCATGAAATAGTCGAAAAGCTTACAAACACTGTTCCTTTGATAAGAAGTATGCTGGCTGCTGCTATAGCGATGCTCTCTCTACCTGCGAATGAAATAATCCACTGAGAAACAGATGAGGATGGTGGTCACCAACAGTTTTCTTGTGTAAATATAGCCACACTCTTCAAATTCATTATGATGACAGTGTTAACTATTGTTGTTCATATTCATGTAAAAATTTCAAAAATGCTACAATGCTAAAGAAAAATAGCTGTGGAGATCAAAGAAGATCAAACAATGGGAACCTCTGGTGTCTTAACAGGTATCAAAGGAAATCACACAGTTCTCGAGACATTCAATACTTATTATTTCACTAAAAACACGCTGCTGAAAGGAGGGAGGGAGAGAACGACAGAGAGACAAAGAACAATAAAACACTATTTCTTCCCATATTTAACCCAGGAAATTTTCAAACATGTAATGACCTGCTTATTTTGGGGATGGAGGGGAAGATCACATACCTATTTCTGTACATTCCCAGAATGTACTTTTGTGATAAAATCAGATCTATCAAAACACTACATTGGTAGTTCAGGTGACTTACCACATTAGAGTCTTTTGTGGGACAAAAGAGGTACTAGGCCATACAGAAATTTGCAAAAGTCCTTGGTGAAAGTTGATGACAAATTTCCTGGAAGCCCTGGGCCACCTGAAGTACATAGGATTGAAGTTAAAAGAGGGCTGTGTGGGGAACTACACTTGCATCCACTTCCCAAGTCTGTTAAGAGATGCTGTCACCTACAAACTCATTGGGAGAGTCTAGGGGGGGAGGAGTTGGAGGCCAGGCTGTTGCTGAGCCTTTGACCAAGCAGTTGGGCATGTGTGTGGCTGGACTGCCTTCACCTCGGGCTGGTCTAGATGATAACAAATTCCCTTTGACAGCAGAGTTTGAGGGGTAGGGATCAGGATGGAGCATATGGGGAAGAAGAACTGAGTCAGATAGGAGCAGAGAAATATTCTTCCCAAGAGAGCCTGGGTGAGTGTAGGGTAGATAGATCAGCAGCGACTCCGACAGAGGGAGGCTGGGTAGGAGGCAGCTACTCTGGAGATGGCAGATGCTACCACATCAAAAGAGGCTCTTGAGAGACCCAGCAGAGGAAATGCTCAACACCCCTCCACAGTATCAGCAGAGAAAGTGTCAGCTTGACAAGTCTGCTTTGTATACCACCATCTTCCTCCAGAACCCGTCAAGAAAGCATCAAGCCTCCTTCTGACTCCTCCTCCTTCCTCTGGGGCTCACAAACAGCCATTGGCATGACTGGAGGAAGAAGATAAAGTACAAAGGGTCTGGAGTTGTGTGGCCTCCAGAGTAAAGACCTGGGACCTTTCAGCTCGGAAGACAGGAAGAGCTCATGAAGTTGCCTGAATGTTTAACCAGGACCAAGAAAGCTACCACCTGAGCAGATCTGAGGAGCACGTAGAGAGGTGCATGAATTTAAGACTATGCATAGAAGGTATATATGAGTTACCCTGGATAGCTGTACCCATGTTCTTAAAGTGACCTTTAAAAGGCAGACAAAGTAATTAAAAGCCATGGTGAGGTGATGGGGGGGTAGCATGAAGTCTGATACTGACCTCTGAGCAGCCTTGACTAAATCCTGAACCTCCAAAACTTTGCCCTGGTGCATTAAAAGCTTAAGATGGATAATATCTCAGGTCTGTTCATGTTCTCTGTGTGGTTGGTCAAGGACAAACCACAGGGCGAAGGTGGTGGCAAATGCCTATAATCCTATATCACTTGGGAGGCAATTGTGTTTCTAGGTTCACTTGGATTTCAAGGTGAACTTGAGCTACACAGTGAGTTCTAGGGCAGCCAGGGATACATAGGAGACCTTGGTTCAGCACACAAAACAAAAATACAAACAACAAAATTCAGGCTGAGAAAGGTGTCTTCTCAGGAAAGCTAGCATCCAGAGAGTTAAGGCCAGAGAGGGAAGCTGCAAAGCCAGGATCACCCAGCCTGTTCCTCCTGGAGAGAAGTAGGGCCCTGTAGAAAAGAGCTGTCCAATAGGAAGGCCTTGCAAATCACATTGGTAGCTTTAAACTTTACAGCAGGAAAGAAAGAAAGAAAGAAAGAAAGAAAGAAAGAAAGAAAGAAAGGAAGGAAGGAAGGAAGGAAGGAAGGAAGGAAGGAAGGAAGGAAGAAAGGAAGAAAGAAAGAAAGAAAGAAAGAAAGAAAGAAAGAAAGAAAGAAAGAAAGAAAGAAAGAAAGAATCCAGGTGTGGTGGCTTACACCTTTGGTCCTAGCTCTCTGTGGGCAGAGGAATGCAGATCTTGTGACTTCATGGCCAGGCTTGTCCACATAGTGAGTCCCAGGGCATCGAGGGCCATATATACTGAAACTACTAAAAATAAAACATAGCAAAGCAGGTTAAATTAATTAATTTTATGACTATGTTTCCCTTAGCCCATTAAATCTAGCATACTACATTTCAATGATTATTTGATATATTAAATTTTTGACAGCCTTTGGAGTATGTATTTTATACTTACATATAACTCAATTAGGATACCCCATTCCATCCTGATGTACATTTCCTAACACTTACTTACTCTAGCCAAGGGTTTTGTGATCATGTGCAAAAGATTTTCAGCAGCTGGAATAAGGTGCTTTGTTCTGTTTGCTTTTGAGACAGGGTAGCATTGCCTGATTGAAAACTCAGAGATCCACCTGCCTTGACTCCCAGGGCTTGGATTGAAGGCATGCACCACCATGGCTAGCAGTATTATTTTAAAATATTAGACTAATTGAAATCAAGTAGGATTCAAAGTGCCATCTCTCAGTCACTCCTGCCTTGCCTTATGTGCCCAGTATGCCAGTAACTACTGTCCCAAGGGCATAGCTGTACAATACCCTCTGCATTATTTGACCTGGGCAGTGGAGAAGCTGTGATAAGTACCCACCACGGGGACCAACTGTGGACAAGAACAGCTGAGCACACACTGAGTTTTCCCACCACTAGAACAAAGCTCATGTGGATGGCCGTGTAGGGCAGGGGTGCACGGTGAGAGAAGCATTTTGCCTGTGGAGGTGAACTCCAGAAAACGTGGGCAGAGGAGGTGGTGCTGGCTGCAGTGTTTGACATCTCTTTTATTATCTGGGTGGCTTTGCCAAGTCACTTCTACTTGAACAACTAACACTAATCTTTAACTTTCATGGCGCTGATGACTTGGGGAGAAGGAGGTGCCCCCAGCTCCTCTCGTCAGGCCTTCAACAGTCCCTTTGCATTTATGACCAGTGATTCAGGCACAGCTTGCTTTTGGAGGTCTGTAGCATTGACTATGTGACCATCCCCACTGTAATGTCAATCTTTTGGTAGAAGGAGCTAAGTAACAATGCAGTCCTGCAGGACATGGCATGCAAGGGTCTCTCTGCTTGCCTGAGCTCAGAGCCCAACACCTAGCTCTGGTACTCACAACAGTTCACCCTTTGCTACTTTCTGAATTTGTCCCTGAGCCCAGAATCACTAAATTCTGTCTCTTAATTGCAGGCAGCTGACTTCTCTGGTCACTATGCACTAACTGCTTGCCCTGTGGGCTTTCAGGCACCTGGTGGCCCTGCCCACCCCCACTGTGTCCCTAGGGGCTCATTGGACTCGGTTATCTGCTGCTTTCTGGCTGTGTGAGGCTGAGTCCTCTGGATTCCAAGTTTCACCTGCCAGATTAAATCTCCTATCATCTCCTTTCTGTCTTGAATCATCTTACCAGACCCTTTTCCAGGTTCCTGGCTCTACCACCCTGCCTCAACTGCACATAGTCAGGTCTTAAAACAACACATCCCCCATATACTGTAGCATCTTCCTTCGAGCCTAAATGAATGCATATAAGCTGACATTGTACTTATTTCTAATTCATTCTGCACTATGAAGTCAGCTTCATTTCTTAAAATCCAGTACTTGACATGTCAAAATCTGCTAAAGAAATAATTCATAACTGTCCTACATGAAGTCAGGTGCCAGCGAGACAAAAGAAGCCTATGACAGTGTGCCTGGCTTCAAGTCGATTTCAAGTGAATCTGAGAAGCAGGATTCATATGCATGATAAAATCTACAGAAAGAGCAGAACAGAGACTCAGATTGGCAAGTTTCAACTGTGCAGGGCCAGATAGTACATATTTTAGTTACTGTGAGCCATATATTCTGTGTGGTAACTATCAACTCTGTTCTAACACCACAGCTACAGGCAGTTCATAAATGCATGGTGTGGTTGGGCTTCAATGAAACTTTATTGGACAATGAGGGGGTCACTAAAATTAGAATTTTATATTATTGAAGCATGCCGTAAATATTACCTTTCTTCTGATTTTTTCCAATCATTTAAAAATGTAAGCATTATTCTTAGCTTGCAGGCCATACAAAAACAGGCAGTGGGCCAGGATTTGTTTGGCTTTCATAGTTTCCAAACTCTTGGCGTAGAATATAATTTAGTATTTAGTAGTGTTATACAGGCTGGTTATACCATGACACGGGACAGCATGAGATGGCATTGAGGTCCCTTCATAAGAGAATCAGAATGTACACGCAGTATAAAAGATAGAAAAGGTTTTGGAGAATGGAAGAGAGAATGTGTCAGGTCAGCAAGAGCACAGTCCAAGAGGTGAGCCCTGTGCCAGTGTTGACCAGGGGTGAGAGGAACGTGAGCAGAGAAAAAATGGCCATATTATTTGTGTGTAAGCTACTAGAGAGATATATGGCCATGCAAGCACACAGACAAAATGCCTCTTTGCTCTTCTCTCCTGCAGAACTGCTTCTAGGAAGGAAACACTGAGTCTTCCTTTTTGAGATTTTATAACTGTATTGCTTTGTTTTGAATAAAAATCTTACTGAATGTCCCAGACGGGAACTCAAGAATCTCTTGCCTCTGCAACAGTATGCCGAGCTTAAACTCCATGACCTGTGTGTGTGTGTGTGTGTGTGTGTGTGTTCATTTATGGACGCCAAGCCAGAGGTCAAGTTCTAATGTTATTCCTCAGGTGCCTTGTTTTTTAAGACAGGGTCTCTCAGCAGCCAAGATCTCACCAAGTAAGTGAAGCTGGTGGGCCAGCAGGACCCAGCGCTCGCCTGGCTGCTCCTGCCCAGCCCTGGGATTCGAGGCACTGCCAACTTTCTGGTGCGGATCCCGGGGATTCGATGCGGGTCTGCATGCTTTCATAACAGGCACTAGCAGGTCATAGCTTCTTAGTTTCCATGGTTCTTAAAGCGCTTTTCAAAAATGTTTCTCTAAGTCTCTTGAACCTTCTTTCTCACTTTCTCCTGAGTGATTCCCTTATATTTTTTTTTGTATTGAATACTTGCTCTCAGTAGTGTCTCGTGATTCTGCTGAAGTTTTAATACCAGTGACTACACGCTGTTTTAAATTGATGGCTCAACAGTAAAGGTGTGTGCTGTTGAAAGAAAATGGCCTCCAAAGGGAGAGGCACAATTAGGAGGTGTGGTCTTGTTGGAAGAATTGTGTCACCATGGGGGCAGGCTTTGAAGTCTCTTTTCTCAAGATTCACTCAGTGCGACAGTCAGTCAACTTCTGCTGCTTTCTAGACAAGATGTAGCCAACACTACATCTGCGAGCCACCATGCTCCGTCATCATGACAATGAACCAAACGTTTGAAACTGTAAGCCACCACCTCGATTAAATGTTTTCTTTGTAAGAGTTGCTGTGGTCATGGTGTCTCTTCGCAGCAATAAAGAACCCTAAGACCAGGAGTGGGGTATTGCTGTGATAAGTCTAACTATGCTTTTGTTTGGAGTAATATGGACTTTGGTACTTTGGGTTAGGGAAGCAATGGAATGTTTTAGCACTGCTTTATGGGCCATGCCAGTAGGGACAGGGTAGACGGTGGTCCTGATAAACACCTGACATGTCAGGAACTGGCTCAAGAAGTTTCAGAGAAGAATTTTAGTATATTGCCTAGAAATCATTTTTGTGATATTTTGGTGAAGGAAGTGGCTGTCTTTTGCCTTTTGTCCAAAGAGTCTCCCTGAGGCTAAAGTGAAGAGTTTTGGATTAATTCTGTTGGAAGAATAAATCTCAAAACAGCCTAGTATAGACTCTGTCATGTAGATATTAGTGGTAACTCTAATGAAGATTTATAATGAAAAGGAGCAAGCTGAGCAGGGTAAATTACAAAAAGTAAATTGAGGAGAAAAAGAGCACCTGGAAGTGAAATAAATCTAAATTCTGTGTTCAAGGAGATAAATGGATTAAAAAATGAAATACAGGGAGTGGTGACCTCAGGGCAAGATTTTGCCCAGGTAAGTTTCCATCCTGTGTAGAGGAACTAAAGAAATGCTTACAGCCTTTTGTGATGGGGCACACCTTTAATTGCAACACTGGCAAGACAGATGCGGGCAGATCTGAATTGAAGGCCAGCCTGGTCTACAGAGCAAGTTTCAGGACAGCCACGCGTAGGCAGTGGAAGGCAGAAAGCTAGTGAAGATGTAATTGAATGAGGGGGTCGTGTTCCAGCCCCAGTCAGCAGCAGAACTTGGCATTTTCAACAATGTGATCTGGGTTTAGAGTTCAGGATAGAAGAAAGGAGTTATGTAATAAAGCTGCTGAGGCCAGACATGCATCAAGAGTGTCCCTGAATGGAGACCTAGTAGAAGGGCCATTTGTGAAGCTGTGAAGTTGAAGCCTGGATTGACAAGATGTTAGAGATGCCAGACTTGTGGGACACCTGCTGAGGAGAGCTGCTAACAGGGAATGGAACCAGCCCAAGAGAAAGAAGTGTGTTGCAGTCAAACCTGATGGAGTTGGAGATCTGAAGAGTGTTTTGACATCAGACAGGGAGATGCAGAGTTTGCCATTATCTAGCCGGTTTTCAGTCTTGATTTTGTCTAATATTTCCTCACTATGCTCCCCTCCCTGTGTTTTGGAATAGTAGTGTATATCCTATGTCACTAGGTGTTAGAAGTATATGGTCTGCTTTTTTATTTTCATTTTTATAGAGGGATTACAGTTAAGAGATTGCCATGTGCCTCAGAAGACTTTGGGTCTTTTGAAGTTGGACTAAATGCAATGTCTTGAATATGGCGGTTTGAAAGAAAATGGCCTCCAAAGAGAGTGGCATTATTAGGAGGTATCACTTCATTGGAGTAAGTATGGTCTTGATGGAAGAAGTGTGTCACTGTAGGGGTGGGCTTTGAAGTCTCTTTACTCAGTGTGACAGTCAGTAACTTCCTGTTGTTTTCTGGTCAAAATGTAGGACTCTTGGCTCCAGCACCGCATCTGCCAGCACGCTGACAGGCTTCTGTCATGATGATAATGGACTGAATTTCTGAAACTGTAAGTCACTTCTCAATTAAATGTTTTTCTTTAAGAGTTTCAGTGGCCTGGTCTTCACAGCAATAGAAATCCTAACCAAGACAAGGTGCTTGCTGCCCATTGTGATGATCTTACCCATAAGGTGGAAGGAACAGCCAGCTACTGCCAGTAAGCTGTCCTCTGGCCCTTACATGTGCCATACCAGAGCACGTGTGTGTTTCCACACACACAGTGCTAAATAAATAAATATTTTAAAAATAAAAAAGTCTAAAGTTTTTTTTCCTGCTAGTTTCTTATTGGCTTATTCTTGAAATATGTTTGCATTACTCTTTTCATACAAAGAAAGCATACTTGCTTTATTGTGTATTTAGATTGTTTCATCATCTCTGGTCTCTAAGATGCTGATTTTTATGGGTTCCTGATGAGTTTATTCTTTTCATTTTTTATAGTAAACCAATATTCAAAGGGATTTCCATTCATGAGAGTACGATCAAAGCAGCTCTAGAGTTTTCTCATCTAACTACTCACCCATTTTTTAATTTTTTTTAACTTTTTTATTATTATTCTTATTATTACAAATATTTACCTCCTCCCATTTCCCTCCCCTTCCTCCCATTCCCCCTTCCCTTTCCTCTCCAGTCCAAAGAGCAGTCAGGGTGTTTTGCCCCTCCATCCAGGTCCAGGAAGGTGAGCATCCAAACAGTCTAGGTTCCCACACACCCAGTACATGCAGTAGAATCAAAACCCAGTGCCATTGTCCTTGGTTTCTCGGTCAGCCCTCCTTGTCAGCCACGTTCAAAGAGTCCGGTTTGATCACATGCTCCATCAATCCCAGTAAGCTTGCTTTGGTGAGTTCCCATTAGATCAGCCCCACCGTCACAGTGGGTGGGCACACCCTTTGTGGTCCTGACTTCCTTGCTCATGTTCTCCCTCCTTCTGCTCCTCATTTGGACCTTGGGAGTTCAGCCCAGTGCTCCAATGTGGGTCCCTGTCTCTATCTCCATCCATCGCCAGATGAAGGTTCTATGTTGATATGCAAGATATTCATCAGTGTATCTATAGCATAGGGCCAGTTTAGGCGCCCTCTACTCAGCTGCTCAAGGAACAAGCTGGGGACATCTCCTTGGACACCTGGGAACCTCTCTAGAGTCCAGTCTCTTGCCAACCCTAAAATGGCTCCCTTAATTAAAATATATACTTCCCTGCTCCCATATCCATTCTTCCCCCATCCCAACAGTCCCATTCCCCCGAGCTCTCCGCGTCCTCCCCTTCTCACTTGTCTCTATAAAGAAGGTGTGGAATATATACACATTAGAGTACTACTCAGCAGTAAAAAACAATGACATCTTGAATTTTACATGCAAATGGATGGAAATAGAAAACACTATCCTGAGTGAGGTAACCCAAACCCAAAAAGATGAATATGGCATGTACTCACTCACTAGTGGAGTCTAGCCATAAATAAAGGACATTGACCCTATAATTCATGATCCTAGAGAAGCTAAATATGAAGGTGAACCCAAAGAAAAACATGTAGTTATCCTCCTGGATATTGGAAGTGGACAAGATTGCCAGGCAAAAATTGAGAGCTTGGGGGTGGGGGTGGGTGGGGGTAAGGGGAGATGGGGAGAGAGAACTCACCCATTTTTAAAAGCCCATTCTAAAGTAATTCTCCATGGATTTCTGGTCATATATATATATATATATATATATATATATATATATTGTGTGGGTAGCATAAGTTTTGATCCCACAGCCACAAAGACACTTCAGTTTTATAATATAATATAACCACTTATATTATGAGTGGTTATTTTCCCTGCCTCACAGTATAAGGTCCATTCCCTCACAACACTCTAGGCACTCACCTTTCTGTAGGGATACGGAGTTCTCTAGCCCCTTAGCTGGCTCAACCATAAGCTGTGTGTCTGTCCTGACAATGCTAGCCCAGGTCCTGGCCTGTGGGTTTTGTCTTTGGCCATTGCTTTCAGCCATGGCACTTAAGAATACCTCTGCTCCTTGCATTTCCAGACACTGTAAACTAAGTATCTATACTTAGAAAGAGGGTCTGAGAGTTCTTTGAAAACCTAGTGTGTTTGTTTATTTCTTAAATGAGGTGATAAAAGCATGTGGTGATTTCGGAGCTAAGGATTTCCAGTGTAGACAGAAAGAAGAAGGGTCTAACAATGCAGGAAAAGCAGGTTCCTTCATAGATGTGGGACCGAGAGGTTTTATTTGCCTGCTTTGTTTATCTAGTTTTTTAAAAGCTTTTTTATTTTGAAATAATTTTACACTCAGAGAAAATCTGAAGTTAGGACCAAATTCTCTGTGCCATTTGTTAGTGTCTTCTAATATAAGCATCGTTCATGACCACAATGCCATGTTCAAAAGTAGGAAATTAATATTGGTACAGTATAATTAACCAAGTAACAGACTATCCACACCATACAAGTTACCCTAGTGTCCTTTTTCCATTTCTGGGACCAACATAGGAATCCACATCATCTTTAGTTCATGTCTCCCTGCCTCCTCCTTCTGGGGAAAGCCCCTGAGTTGGTTTTTGTCATTGGCAACATTCTTCTTACTTTACCCCACTCTGCTAAGGTTGGACTCCAGGTCCCCGTGCATGCCCGTCTAAACCCAGCTCTATCACTGAGCCCCAGCCCAGTGATACACAGTATTCTTGATGAGACTCAGTCAAGCATTTTTTACACAATGCTCAACTTTACTTGTGTGGAGTGTTTTGTCTTTTTGATTTGTTTTACTTTTGGTGATCAATTATAAACTAATGGGAAGAAACCCCCAGAGGTAGAGTGCCCTCTTCAGCATATCCAATCAGGAACACAACAGAAGGTGTTTGTAGAAGTGATGTTGACCATACCTATTGAATAAAGTTATGTCCACTATGCTATTTTGATTACTTCCAAGTTATTCTTTTTCCCATTGTAAATAAAAAATATTTAGAAGGAAACACTATAAGGCCATTGTTTCCATCTCTTTATCAATTTAGTGCCTTAATTATGTGTTTAATTTTTTTAAATTACATTTGTTTGTTTGGGGTGTGAGTGTGTATATAATAGTGCACACATGGAGGATAAAGAACAACTTGTGGTAGTCAGTTCTTTCTTTCTACTGTGTGGGTCCTGGGAATCAAATGTGGGTCATGAGGCTTGGCAGTGATAAGCAATTTTACCCGCTCATGCAATGGTTCTCACCCTTTCTAATAGTGCGATCCTTTAGTACAGTTCTTCATGTTGTGGTGACTCCACCCCCAACCTTGAAATTATTTTGGTACTACTATAATTGTAAGTTTGCTACTGTTATGAATCACAATGTAAGTATCTAATATGCAGGATAACTGATATGTGCCCGGGAAGTAATGACCCACAGGTTTAGAACCACTGTGTCAAGGTTTTATATTTAATATTTGTTTCCAATTATTTCTTCTTTGGAAATAGCGTGGTACCTTTAGATAAGGGGCCATTTTTTATAATGACCTGTTAGCAGTACCTGAGTACTAACCGAGGTTTAGTACTCTCCTAAGTGCTTAGGGTGTCAGTGCAGCCCTGCAGATGGGGAAATGCTACACCTTGCGAGGACTCCAGGAGCTCTCTTGTCTATGCAAGAATGTTAAAAACCAACTTCAGATTCAGAGCTGGACTAGTGAGGACAGTGGTTTATGTGTCTGGCGATGTTCCAAGAAATTGTAACCCTGAGTGAGAGCAATTATATCTCACCAGGAAATAGCCAATATTCGTGGCGTATCTGATTGATTAATGAAGTTACTTTACTATTATTCCACAGGACTACTTCTTGCTTTGTTTTAGAATCACTACCTGACCTTTTTTTTTTTTTTACTATTTTTTCTTTATGTTTTGAGTTACTAACATAATTAGTGGATATACTCCCATGTTTCAGGCTTTTGCAGTAGACCCCATGTCTCTACTATGAAAAGTGCATACATTTATTCCTATGTATAGGTTATCTGGTGTGATTTTTTAAAAAATATTTTATTGTTTTATTATTTATTTATTTGTTTTTATTTGTTTGGTGGGTACATGTGTGTACAGGTGTAGTGGACGCTCGAAGAGCCTGTTGACTTCTTTGGAACAGGGTGCCTGATGTGGGTGCTAGGAATTCTGGTCCAGTTCTACTTGCAATCTAGTTCTACTTGCCAGATACATTTCTATTACTTAACTGTCAGTATAGAAAACAACTGAACTTTCTCCCCGCACCTCCCCAGATGGGGTTTCTCTGTGGAACAGCCCTTCCTGCCTGGCCAATCAGCGTTTATTTAAAACACGATTGACAGAATACAGACAATTCTCCCGCATCATGGCTGTCCTGGAACTAACTCTGTAGACCAGGCTGACCTTGAACTCATAGAGATCTCCCAGACTCAGCCTCTTGAGTGATGGGATTAAAGGCATGCGCCACCACTGTGCGGCTACAATTGAACTTTCAAAGAATAAATGGTGGTATATTAAAAGAATTACGTGTGTGTGTATGTGTCGTGTTAAAGATCATATCCAAGGTCTCATGCTTGTGAGGCACTCTGAATTTGAGCTATAAACTCGCTCTAACATTCATTTTTAAAGATAAATTGTTGTTCTGTGTGGAGAGTAGATTGAATGCTGAGTGAATATTTATTGTTGACTCAGATAAAGCAATGTCAAAGACCCCAAAGACTCAGCCCCAAGGATGTCTTCCTCTGGCTGAAGGGCAAACGTTGACTATCCACCACAGCTTCCTCCTTCAGGATGGCTACAGCCTGAGACTGTTCCCTACAGTCTCTTCCTAGCCAGAAATCTGAGCCCTCCTCCTCGTTCAGCTGTGTGCCACGAGCCTGCCTCCTTAATTAGATGGGTGAAATAAACAAGTGGACATCCCAGCTGCAATCGGTGCCCCTCACTAGGACAAGCACAACCCACCAGCTTTTCTGTCCGTGTGTCCTTGTGTCTGTGTTGTCTTCATTCCCGCATTGCCCCAGTTATGTTACTACCTGAAGCTGTGCAGAGTGAGTAGTTCTCCTTATTAAAGATAAGTGGTGCAGCGAGTAAAAGCCCTGTAGCACCAGCTTGATGACCTGCATCCAGACACATGGCGGAGGAAGAGGAAGGCTCCAACAGGAGTTAGTTCTCTCCTTCCACCGTGGATTCCAGGAATGGAACTTGAGATGTGTTTCTTTTCTTCTTTCAGTGGACATCATGCTGAGACGGACACATTATGCTTAGCTTTGAGCATGCTCATAATTGTTTTCTGTAAACAGAAATGGCTCGTTCATTTCTCAACTGCTCAGGCCCAAATAATCACACAGAAACTGTATTAATTACATTGATTACAACATATTTGGTCTATTGGCTCAGGCTTCTTATTAACTAACTCTTACATCTTAAGTTAACCTGTTTCTATTAATTTATAATTTACCATGAGGCTGTGGCCTACTGGTGAGGTTCTAGGTCGTCAGTCTCCTTTGGCAGCTACATGACATCTCTCTGACTCTGATTACTCTCTTTATATATCTCTGTTTGGATTTCCCACCTGACTTTACTCTGCTAAGTCATTGGCCAAAACAGCTTCTTTATTAACCAATGACAATGAAACATTCATAATATATAGAGGATAATCCCACATCAGTTTCCTTTGCATAAATTCTTAAAATTGAATGTCTCTATGTGAGAGTCCCCCGCCCCTTCCTTTAAAGGACTAGTGTCCTTCTCCTTGGAAAGGTTGCGCCAATCTACTGTCCCATTCATTAGTGGTTGAAGGAATTTTCACACAATATATCATTTCGTATTTTTTAAGCTTTTACTGAAGTTTTATTTATTTTTTCATGTGTGTGTGTGTGTGTGCATGCTGTGTGCACACACATGTGCCAGAGGACACACTGTGGAGATCAGAAGACAACTTACAAAGGTCAGTTCTTTACTTCCAAGTGGAGGATTGAGATTGAACTCAAGTTAAGTCAATGGCAGCAAGCACCTTCAGTCACTGGGTCCCCGTGAAGGGGACCAAACCTCCCTTTAGAGAATCTCACAGAAGAGGACAAGACAAAGCCACACTTTCCTTTTCCTGTTACAGGAGTGCTCTTTCGCCCTATAACTTTTGTTAATCCTTAAGCATTTGCCTCCTGAAACAGATGTCATCCAGTGTGGACTGTGGGGAGAGCACAGGCAGATGGCTGCGGCTAAGAGAGGAATGAGGCATTTCTTCTTAGGGATGGTATTTGGGGGTCTGTGTGAAATTGCCCTGCATTCAGCACAGAGTAAAGGGGGAAAGGGAGCAAAGAGAAGAAGCAATTATTCTCAGTCTCTTGTGCTTTCTCTGGTGTTGGCAGTGTACTTGTGTGAAAGACTGGACTGTTTGTTAAGACCCCTCAAACTAAGTTGTTGGGATCAGCCAGCAATCACTTATGCACAGACTCCTGACTAAGGGATCATAGTTACACTGAAATAGGAAATGACTACAAAATGTCATCATTACTCATTTGTATTTGTATTTATACACTGAACTTTACACAAAAAATTTGAGACAACATATTTACATTTTAAGTGACACAATATCAAATTAAATAATAGGTCATATCTACTATTATAATGAACTAATAATTGTAAGAAAAAAGTTAGGACACACCAATATATTATCTGTGTTTGGTTTTGTGACTCATTTGTTTCTCTTCGAGACTCCAATCTTTATTGCTAATACACACATCAGGCTTCTTGGTTGTAAAACATTAAAATCATATTTAAATAATTTATAATTATTGATATTTATTTCAAGAGAAAAATGAACACAAATACTTCAAAGGGACAAGCTGCTGGTGTACACACTTTAACATCCCTACAGATAAAAAATAAGATTTAGACTGCTTCCAAACATCTTCTCAACCCTAAAGAGCTGATCAGGCTGTAGTTCTATGAACCAGATCTTAGTGCCTGTCAGTGGACCAAAAGGGAGAGGACTCAACATCCGTTCTTTTTCCTATTCATGCAACTGTGGTCCTAGGAGACTAAGTCTACAGAGTTGATTTAAACTGAACAACCGTTCATGCTAACATTGTCTTGTTAAAGGGAACTGATGCCAGCTGTGGTGGTATTCCGTCTTTGTTTCAGCACTACTTGAGAGAAAAGCAGGGAAACACTTAGGTACCCAAGCAGGGCTTCTGAGCTCAGGTTTACACTTGTGCCTTGGGATCTGGTTCAGAGGCAGATAAGATGAAGTAGGCTTGGAATGAGGCCCAATATTGTTTTCTTACTGTGGGCCCCCATAGTGCCAGACAGCAGTCATGCATGGCATAGTCTGGGCCTTCTCTGAAGCTTGGGTAAGTATCTCTGAGTTCAAGGTCAGCCTGGTCTATACAAAAAGTTCTAGGACAGCCAGTGATATTCAGAGAAACCCTACCTGCAGGAGGAGAAGGGAGAAGGAAGAAGGGGAGGTGTAGTAAGGAGGCTGCTTGTTCATTCCGGCCACCCAGAACTGAAATAATCACACAGAAACTATATTATTTAAATCACTGTTTGGCAGGGAAAACTAAACTGAATGCTGGGAGAAAAGGAGATGGAGTCAAGGAGAAGTCATGGAGTTCTGCCCTGCTATAGTTCCAAAGCAGTTTCTTTATTCATTAACCAATAAAAGCAACACAAAGACAGAAGGACCTTCCACACCAGGGAGGAGGGAGGAAAAAGCAAGAAAAGAGGAAGAAGGGAGAAGAAGAAAGAGAAGGAGGAGAAGCTGGCACCCAGGAAAGAAGAAACATTTTATTGATCCCTGAAGAGATGCTGAGAAAGTAAAAGCTCACAGAAGTTGAACAGTGGTGACAAGAACTTTAGGAAAATCTGTTATGAACTTGACCCTATTGTCAGGATGAAGGGCTCTGCATACATGATCTCATTTTATTTATCAGAGTATTTCTATATTCTGCAATATCTCCCTATACATAGTCTGGAAGATGAGAACAGGAAACAGGAGGTAGAGGAATGGATACGCAATTAGCAAAGTCAGGAGTACTGGGGTCAAGGCTATGACAGTATTAATAAATCATGAAAAGCATTGCCAGAGTGTCCGTAGGACCTAGAAGTCGCCTTGACGTTTTTACCTCTGAAGAGCCCAAGTGAAACTACACACATGTAACCATGGCACTTAATACTGTTGCAATGTTTAAAATTCTAAAACACGCTTTTTGGTTTGCTAGCATTTTTTAAAAGTTGTATTGATTATTCTTCTTTAATTTTATTATGATTCTGTATGTTTGGGTGTTTTGCCTACATGCAAATCTGTGTACCCCTGCCCATGTAGAACAGGACAGGGTATTCTGGAACTGGAGTTACAGGTGATTGTGAGCTGCCGTGTGGTGATGGGGATGCACACTTGGTCTGCAGAGCAGCAAGTGCTCTTAACCACTGATCTATCTCTCAGCCCCTTAGAGTTTATTTTATTGGTTAATAGTATGAAGTGGAAAAGTGATATATTACTTTTCAGAAACCATCACATGTTGAAATGTTTGAGGAGGTATGAGATTCATGGAAATTGGCACTTTGCAACCGATTCTCTTCCCCAGGGACAGGGCAAGTGAGTAGATCCAAGGACCCCTGCAGGGGACTTAAGCTTGGAAAACAAGGGTTGTGACAGGCTCATCGTTGGCTCCACTCCTTTCCCATGTGAGTATTCCACCATGTTTTCATGAGTGTTTCCACTTTAATATCTCCTGTTGTGCCGACTCTTACAGGTGTGATGAGGGTGCTTCCACTTTACTGTCTCGTGTTGTACTAACCAGGTGTATAGTTTGTTATTTCCTGTGATTCTGACCAGAAGGTGTTTTCCTCCTTCAGACTCCCTCCGAGAAGGCCCAGACTATGCCATGCATGACTGCCATTATGGAACCTGCAGTAGGAAACCAGATTTTGAACCTCACCCCGAACCTACTGCATCTTAATCTGCCTCTGCACCAGATCCCAAGGGCACAAGGGCCTGAGCTCAGAAGCCCTGCTTGGAAACCTGTGTGTTTTCCTGCTCTTCTCCCCAGTAGAAAGAGATGCTATTACGTCAACACTGGCCCGTTTCTGAGAGTTGAGGGCTTGCTTCTCCTTGAACCAATCTGCTTTCTACACATGTGACCACATTTGCTTCCTGGAGGTGTCCACCCCCAGGATGCAGAGGGAAAAGTAGCATCAGCAAGACTAGACAAAACCACTGGAAAGAGTTAGCATTTGATCAGTGACATTCCAACAGAACACTTTATTCTGTAAAAAGATAAAGACTCAAAAGCCAAACTTTATTGAGAGGGAAAAATGTTTCTACCATTCCTCTCCGCCCCTCTTACCACAAAGCAGGTGGCTGCAGAGCAGTTCTGTAGAATAATCCTCTTGTGCACAGTAAAGATTTGTTCCTCAAATTGTGAAGCACGTGTATTAAAAACTCAGAGAGAAAAATTAGGGTTCAACCTAAAGGTCTGAAAAGGAAAACAGCCAGCCACTGGCTCTTACCTCTACCTCAATCTGAAATGGCGATCCTGCCTCCAGGAATCTCAGAATGAGACTGTGTTTGTGAGCTGTCTCCTCCTGTTTTATAATCTTCTCTAGTTCTGGGATTAAAGACATGCATCACTACTGCCTGGTTCCTATGGCAAATTATTGTGGCTACTGGGATTAAAGGTGTGTGTTATTGTTGCCTGGTCTATAAGGCTGGTCAGAGTGGCTGTTTTACTTTTCTGATCCTCAGGCGATTTTTATTTATTAAAATACAAGTGAAATGGCACTATAGAATTGGTCTAATAAAATGCTGACTAGCCAGTAGCCAGGCAGGAAGTATAGGCAAAGCAACCAAACTAAGGATGATGGGAAGAAAAATGGTAGAGTCAGGAGTCACCAGCCAGATGCAGAGGGAGCAGGAAATGAATATGCCATGCTAATAAAGGTAGTGCCACATGATGCTGCACATGGAGCATAAATAAGAAATATGGATTAACTTAAAATGTAAGAGCTAGTTAAAAATAAGCCTGAGCTATTGGTCGTGCATTTGTAATTAAAATAAGCCTCAGTGTGTTTATTTGGAAACTGCTGACAAGATAGAACCTTCTGTTTACAAAGCAGTTTTTTTAAGGAATAGAAGAAATGTGCCCTTTCTATTACCAAAGCACAGGCTTTGTCATTTACTTTGAAATTTGTGGTTGTTTGAATGTAATTGGCCCCCCATAATCTCATAGGGAGTGGTACTACTAGGAGGTGTGGCTTTGTTGGAATGGCTTGTGGAAGAACTATGTCACTGTGGGGGTAAGCTTTGAGGTTTCCTATGCTCAGGATACTATCCAGTGTCTCAGCTGACTTCCTATTGCCTACAAGCTGTAGGACTCTCAGCTACTCCAGCACCACATCTGCCTGCATGCTGCCATGCTCTCTGTCATTATGATAATGGACTGAATCTCTGAAACTGTAAGTGGGCCCCTCAATTAAATGTTTTCTTTAAAAAGAGTTACCATTGTCATGGTGGCTTTTCACAGCAACAGAAACCCTAAGACAAAATCATTTTATATTTCTAGAAATGTTACAAAGACAGCACAGAGTGTTTCACCTGATGTTTCTATCTTTCATAGTGGAGTACAATGACTGAAACCAAGGGATGAGCATTGCTATGGTGCTAGATGTCTCTCACTTCCTGAGGCTCTCTACAGCGCTTGTTCCTCTTGGTATGAACTGTGACACCATACTCATCTTGTGAACTGGCCTCCTGATGCGGCCATTTCCTGACATTTTCTTATCTTCTATGACTTTGACAGTTTTGAAGAAACCTGGACAGGTATTTTGTATAATGTCCCTTAGCTTGAATCTATTGCTTCTAGATTTCAGTGAAGAAAACCAGGGATCATGGTAGGCCACGCAAAAGGCTAAGCTCTGGCAGAAACCAGAAAGCCCCATGTTTGCCCCTTCTGGTAGGGAAGCTGGAAAGACAAACAGTGTAAGCGGCTGAGATGACGTTAGAACTGAGCCCCGCTCTCCACATGCCTCCTCCTAAGGCCAGTCCTCCCCCCAGGGCAGGGTGCTGCAACATCTACACAGGTCCTGAGAGACCACCACAGCCAGAGCACTCGGGAGCAGCTCGCTTTCTGAGACACAGGCCCTAAGCCGTGAGGTGCTGAAGATGTGGAACCCTAACCCTAACCCTAGAAGAGTAAGAGAGGGTGAAGTGTTGTGTGATGCGTCCCTCTTTTGAGGGGCCCACCACCCAGCTCCCAGCCTTAGGTTAGCTTGTTTCTTGCCAGCTTTTCTTAACTAATTACTCCTAGTACCTTTTGCCTCTGGGCTTTTATCTTTCTCTGTTTCTGTATATCTTTCTTTACTGCTTTCTGTGTGGCTCGCTATATATAGCTGGCTTCTGATGTTCCCCTCTTCTTGTTTTCTCTCTCCTTCTTCCTCATTTCTTCTATTTATTCTGTCTGCCAGCCCTGCCTACCCTTGCTCCTGCCTTGCTATTGGCCGTTCAGCTCTTTATTAGAGCATAGGTGTTGTAGACAGGCAAAGAATCACAGCTTCACAGAGTTAAACAAATGCAGCATAAACAAAAGCAGCACACCTGAAAATAATATCCCCAACAGCGAAGCCCTGATTTATAAGGCTTTGTAGCTCAAGTTTTGGAAGCTATGCCACTGAACAAAGGTGTTTCAAGCTGTATGATGGAACCTCACCAAGCAGACACAGCAGCGAATGCGTAGCAATTACTAGGAAGCCATGGGTTTGTTCAGTGCTTACCATACATTGACGTAATTTAGTTGTGTGTGTGTATGGCACACATGTATGTTGAGGCCAGGGTCAACACCGGGTGCTGTTCTTCAGGAGCCATCTACCTTGGATTTTGAGACAGGGTCTCTCCCACATTACTGATTAGGCTAGCTGGGCTGGCCAATGAGCCCCAGGGATTTCCCGTCTCCACCTCCCCAGAGCTGGAATCAGATCACAAGCATGTACAGCCATGCCTGGCTTTTAAAATGAGTGACGGGAACTCGATTCAGTGTGCCCCGTGCTCCTGTGGCAAACATCTTACCAACAGAGCTCCTGCTGTGCTTTTTAATAATGGCTCCTCAAAAGAGCCTGTTTGCAAAATCCTTTGAGCTGCCTGCTCCCTTTGATCTTCTGCTTTCCGGGCTCAGCACTACTTCCTGTGTGTCTGAACAATGACACAGGGATAGAACACAGGACACATTCCTGTCCCAAGATGGCTTTGTATGGGGAAAGGGAGCTCAAGGGTACCTTCTTCCCTATTGAGGGTGAGGATGCATCAGCGGACTCAGAGCTTCTGGCCAGTAGATCCAATCCCAAAAGGAGAAGAATCCACCCTCTCTCGTAGAAATCACTGCCTATTCAGAGGAATCTATGGGTGTCATAAGGGTACACGGCCCCCACTGGGTACCCAGATGCTGTCCTGGGAATGAGAAGGAAATGGAAGGCTGAGAATGTAAGCAAAACCATGCATTTTCTTGCCTGACCTATAATACAATTACTTGAGCATTCAAAGGTGGTGTTAGTCCACTGTCACTGGTCTGGTCTGAAGATAAATACAAGTAAGAACTAATGTTTAGAAACTTCTATTTGTGTGTGTGTGTGTGTGTGAGAGAGAGAGAGAGATAGAGAGAGAGAGAGAGAGAGAGAGAGAGAGAGAGAGAGAGAGAGAGAGAGAGAGAAACTCCTACTACAGAGTTGTTGATCAGGACACAACCCAGCTCAGCTGTGTTGAACTGGCATGGTGCGTTCCTTGTGGCACAGGTAAGTGTCTCTCATATGAAAGAGGACTACGCATGTGGTTCACAACCAACTGGAAATTTGGATCAGTTTGTGAATCATCATTCCAAAGTCTTACTAAGCTATTGTCCTTGGTGCCTGAGAATTCAACTCTGAATAGTTTGCATTAGAAGTTCTGGAAATCTGTGGACCAGACATATCAGTACTATCTGGGAACTTATTAGAAATGTAAATTCAAGGTCTCCACCCAAAATACACTGAATCAGAAACCCCAGGAGGAGGCCAACAATCTGTTTTAACAAGCCCTCCGAGTGACTCGGAAGCATGTTTGACTTTAACAACTGGCATGGAGGTTTAAAGGAAACCAGTTATGTTAAGGTCGGAGAAGAATAAAACTTAATTAAATATTTATTGTTTCTGCTAGGCTCCAGAGCTGGGGCCTATGGAGACCAGATCAGGTAAAGAGAAATAGAAAATGAAACTATCTTTATATGTTGGAGCAAGGCCAAGATGGCAAGCTGATGGGTTTTTGTTTTTACTTTTGTTTTTGAAATCTCTTCAAATTTACCCATACTGCTTATGGCTCTATTTTCCCAAACCCAACCCACCTTTTCGGCCCACATCAGTTTAGAATCATTAGAAACAGTAAGGGCATCTTGCTAGCTTCAGTCTCAGCACAGTTCCTGGCTATCCTACATGTCCTAACTTGCCTGTGTGGGGCAGGAGCCCCTTTTAGCTAACTGGCACCATCTACTCTTCTCTCTGCCTGGGCTATGTGCGTAATCTTCCTGCTGCTTCACATGAGGGCCAACCTGGTTTTAGCTTCAGAGCTGACCAACCTGCACAATGCCATTCTAAGCACCCTGTTGTCTTCCGAGGGGATGCTGCTGGTTGGGTAGAGGCCTCCGAGGGCAGTTCCACCGATGAGCACACAGGTCACCCAGGGCCCTCGGCAACGATCAGTTCTGGGGCAGCAGGTCTAGGCTTGAGCATCTTCCTTCAATTCTCACTCTCTTCCTGTATCTTTTGTTGTTTGTTTTGTTTTCATAGGGTCTAGAATGTGGTCCAGGCTGACCTAGAACTAATAACCTTTCTGCTTCGGCATCCTGAGGGGTGGGATTACAGACCCATTACCTCTGAACGGGCTCCCAGGCCTTTGCACAATCAAGGTTAACTGCAGTGATCCTTATTCTTGCATCATGCTCCTCCCCAGATTTGGAAGGTAAGTGGAGAGGTGTCATGCAGTGACCAGCTACCCTTCTTTGATGGAGACTCCAACTCTTTCTCATTTGGGTGTGCTGGAGCAAACCTATAATCATCCCAAAGCGAAGGACAGGCCCTCAGTGTAGGCACCTGGGATGCCTATCCCCTTACGCATCTGGATATCTCATTTTAACAGTCTCAGTCATTCACACCTGCTCTCTGGGTCCCACACAATCACTCTCCAGTCTTTCCATACTGACTCGTTTTTCCAGTAGGATAAACATTTCCCTGGAAGCTCCTGTCTCCTCCAGGAAATGTGACCCAGCCCCCACCCCAGTGTGTTCTGCAGGCAGAGGCCTACTGCTGACCTGTTCAGGGATGCCGAGGTCTCTTTTCCACTGAAAGTCATCCTTCCTAGACTCTGCAAACCAAGCACTTGCCTGGCCATGTCTACTCCACTCTGGCCTAAGTTATTATGTGGATATTATTTGGAATGAGAAAAATAAAACTGTCAACTTTTCAGTTGGCAATGTAGTGTGTTATCTATTATTTCCATGTGTTTTTGTTTGAATTGGGGTATCCTATGTATTCCAGGTGGCATGCAACTTGCAACCAGAAACTTCAATTGTCCTTTTTTAGTTAGACATAATACACTGTCTTTTAAATATATTCTCCTGCCTGGAAATCCTAGAAATAAGACCACTCACATTTGAAAACCTGTAATTCTTGTTTGTTAGCCATGTGGCTTGGTACCTTTTATCAGCAAGACATTCTCATCTTTCTTCCTCTGTGTCTGAGTGACGATTGCAGACCTACAGCTATTCACTAAACTTTTTTTTATTTTTTTCTTTCTTCTTTCTTTCTTTCTTTCTTTCTTCCTTTCTTTCTTTCTTTCTTTCTTGAGACAGTGTCTCATCTTGTAGCTCTGGCTGGCCTGGAACTCATAGGAACTTGCCTATCTCTGCCTCCCAAGTGTTGGGATTAAAGGTGTGCATCTATACACCCAACTGAGTTTCTAAAGACCAAAATGACTAGTTCCTCCAAATACCCAACTTTGGCCTTATTCCCCATGCTCTCTCTCTCCTCTTGTTTCCCCGAAGCTACTCTGTTTGTGAAACCCACCTGGACACAAGACGCAACTTCATCAGGAATCACTCCCTGGTAACTCTCTTTACCAGTCTTTACCCTACCTGCTACCTTCTCTTCTTCCTTTTTATAACCAGAGTCACCAGGGGTCTCCATTGTCCTTGACAGCGGAGTCAATACCTCAGCCCTTTAAGTCTCTCCCAGCACCCAGTTCCTCTAGAGCTTTAGTCATTAACCGGCCAATGAAGGGCAGTTACTGACTAGTGTAAGCCTGAAATTCTAGTACTCAGGAATCAGAGGCAGGCCATGCGTTCCAGGCCAACAAGGTCCACACAAGATCTGTGTCAAACCAAACAAAAGACTATCAATGACAGGTGACATTGGGTCATTGCAAAACAGAGTGGAGGAAAGCCCATCACAGAACCAGCAGGAGAGCTGCTGACAAACGCAGAATGGTTTCCAGGAAGGAGCCTGAAGGAATGAAAGCTTTTGGAAAACACAACGTTCTGACATTAAAGCTACAGGCTATATTAACCAGAGTACAGAACTTAATTATTAGACAGATTAACCAAAGGGTTTGCCAATCATGCCATCCCTAGCACACTGGTGAAATAATGGACTTGTCTAGAGCTAGAAGTAATTCTACATGGAAACCCTGGAAAGAACAGAGCCCTGAAACATCCCGGAAACCCGAAAGATTCATTAAAGGTGACTGTTCTCACAAGGAAAAGAAATCACAATGTAAAAACCTTCCTTGGGGATTTTGTAACAGACTCTCTGGTTAACATCAGTTTAATTGGTAGGGGTAGTTACAAAGTCTTATCATTTCATTAGCCAAAAAATCAGCTAGCCAATAAACTTTGGCATCAATAGGTTTAAAGATGCATATACACAAACACATTTTCCAGAAAGTTTCCAAGGCTTTCCATCCTCCACAGTGGGGGTAAAAGTGGCAAAATGTCCTGTTCTTCAGGTGCTCTAAAATATTCAATTCAACTCACAGCAAAGGTCTTACTTTTGTTTGCTTTTTTGAGTTAGGATTTCTCCCTGTAGCTCTGACTGTCTTAAAATTCACTTTGTAGACCAGGCTGGCCTCGAACTCATATAGATCTATCTGCCTGCCTCTGCCTCCCAAGTGCTGAGACTAAAGGAGGTCTAAATTTCTCAACAGCTATTCCTGATGGTCAATCAGCCCTTGGGTTCTGGGTGCTGGGGAAGCCATGCCCCCACAGGCTGCTAGCAGCTGGCTGAAGGAGAGTGCTCATCTTGTGCTGGTGGTGTGGATACAAAGCTGGTCTCCAGGTTGCTTCAGTCACTTGTGCATGTGCTCAGAGTTGTGATGCAAACAGATAGCACTGAATGCTTGCAAAACAACCCCCCCCCAAAATAAAACACCAGATATTTCATTTTTGTTAGTATCTTAGAACAAGTTCACAGTCACTCAACCAATGGAAGGAAGGTTGGTTCCTAGAAACCTTGTTAACTGAGAAACATACAAAGACAAAAAAGTTATTTCTAATTGGTGTCTCTACCTGGGGACCAGTTTGGAAAACAGTCATTTCTGCCTCGTCACCAAGGTACTCTAGAGAAAATGGGGCTTGCTTGTAAAAGGACAACACATTAACCTGTTTCAGACCCAGACTAAGAGGAAGCTATTGAACAATCTCCATTTCTTCATGCTAACATCGGAGTCTTAGGAATGGCCACTTGCTGAAGTCATGTACCAAATCAGGGAACTCAGAAACTCTGCACATTGTAAGCCTATGCTCTTGCCTAACAGACTTTTGTAACGTGGACAATATATGCATTTGCAGTGTAAGAAACAATAATCACTACTAAATTTTTGAGAAAAAGAAGTTCCTGGGTTACTGTCCTCACATTCCCATGATTAGCCTTTTCCAATATTTGCTTTTGATCCTATTTTTTCCTATGTTGTGGCTAGAACCCAGACACTGTGCCTCTTGGGCAAGTTATCTACTGCAGAGCTACACGCTTCCTCAGTCTAGGCAGATATCATAGTTCTCATTTTGTTTTTCTACTTTCTTTGTATTAGAAGTATTCCTTATTTAATAAATTGGTTTTTTTCCTTCCTTCTTTCCTTCCTTCCTTCCTTCCTTCCTTCCTTCCTTCCTTCCTTCCTTCCTTCCTTCCAACAGCAACTGGGGACACAAAGGATTGCCATCCCAGGTTATATGGTGTCTTTGTTAATGTTTCTATGACTGCAATGAAACACTATGACCAAAATTCAAGTTGGGGAGGAAAGGGTTTATTCTGCTTACACTTCCACAGCACTGTTCATCATAGAAGGAACTCAAATAGGGCAGGAACCTGGAGTCAGGAGCTGAAGCAGAGGCTACGGAGGGTGCTTCTTACTCACTCGCTAACCACGGCTTCCTCAAACTTTTTCTTTTTCTTATAGAACCCAGAAGTGCCAGCCCAGGGATAGCAGCATTCACATTGGGCAGAGTCCTCTCCCACTGATCATTAAGAAAATGCCTTACAGATGGATCTTGTGGTGGTATTTCCTCAGCTAAGGTTTCCTCCTTCCAGATGACTCCAGCTTGTCTCAAGCTGTCATAAAACTAGTGAGGGCATGTGGTACCCGAGCTAGAACTCCCTGCTCTGGACATGCCAACTCAACCCCATCTCTAGCCCTACTCTCCACCTCCAGTCCATTCTTAATACTTACAAAAAGCACACAGTTCGCGCATATGTGGCCTGTGTAGCAACTCTGGAGGTGTGAAGGTGTTTCCAAAAGCCTAGGGCAGATTCAAGTGCCCCCGGAGCCAGACAAGCCCTTGATCCTTGACTATATCCTGTATCGTCTTGACCAGCTTCCTAATCTGTGAGTTTCCATCCTCTCTGTAAGATGGACTTAGTAAAAGCAAGTCCACGTGGGGTTGTTGTGGGCATTAAATGCAACCACCATGGAGACAAGGGATGTTGGCCAGTCTACAGAGAACCCCTCCCTTCAGGGTTCAGGGTTAGTGGTTAGCTTCATGCATAACAACACATAGTATCTCATAGGCAAATAGCTTAAATTTCTCAGAGACAAGTTTACTAAGTCAAAAGAAAAAAAAACTTTATTGTTGTTATTGTTTAGTTGATTTATGTTGCCAGTTATTTCCAAAAGCTAAATACCAGTAATGATGGGAAACTGTTAAGGTATTTTGAGTCTCTGAATGATCCTGTCTCCATCAAAGGATGCTCTTTTGCTCTTGGCAGGCAGGATACATAAGGTCTCCTGGACTCCCTGCATTCTGGACTCTTGGCTTCCTAACTTCTTTCCATCCTATAGCCCTTGATATTTTTAAATAGTCTTTGCTGGTTTTCATCCACTTTGATCTGAATGCATTAGCTGGGGGTATACGTCTTTGACATTAATTTAAAGGTAATTCATTAAACCTAAAAACAACTTACTTTTGTTTCCGTGAATACTCATTTGATGACTGAGGAAAGATGTTTGTTTGTTTGCAGATATGCCACTTTCCATCTCCTGGAACCGATGCCACGCCTTCGTCGCTGCAGGTCGCCGTTAGCAGTCTGCAGGAGCTCGTGTGTAATAAGCATATTGACTTCCTGTTACGTTCAAATGTTTGTGGGTAGGCTACTTTTGCTAGTTTTGTTTCAAAATGTAATCAATTATATTTTATTGTTCATTTTGTACATATTACAACATTCTAAGCTTATCATAAATAGCTCCTTTAGACTTCCTGCACTTTGAATTCTGATAATTTATTTTATACAAATATGAGTGTAAACACTGGTTTTTCTTTTTTGCAAATTAATCTGTCTGTATTGTGCAAAATGTTTATCTTGCCATTGACTTGTGCTCTTATCACTATCAAACAATTCATCCTTTGTAAAATTTATTTGGACCATATTTTGACTCATTAACCTATTTTAGTACCAGTAGCACATGGTTTTAAATTTTATAACTTTAGAATACATCTTAATTATTTGGTGATGATGGTCCTTCTTATTCCTTCCTTCTCAAAACCGAGTTTTGCTATTTTTACCTATTTTCTCTTCCAAAATTCTGTTAAAGTTTCCTTCACCAACACCTCAATCGATGAGAGACAGTTATCACAGTCACTAAGTTAATTCTTTGGAAGATATTAAAAATAGAAAGATATATTTTAGCTGAGTGTGGTTGCTCACACCTTTATTCCCAGCACTTGAGAGGCAGAAGCAGGTGGATCTCTGTGAGTTTGAGGCCAGCCTGGCCAACAGGATGAGTTCCAGGATAGCCAGGACAGTTACAGAAAAACCCTATCCCAAAACCAAACAAATAAAGATATATTTTAGGTGGGATGTGGTGCACACTGATACTCCCAGCACCTGGAAGGCAGAGGCAGGTGGACCTCTGTGAGTTCAAGGCAGCCTGATCTAGGCTTGGTTCCAGGCCAGGCACACAAACCAACAACATCTTTTGAACTTGGAGTCAGTCTTTGGGCTAATTAAAGTTACTAGAATGCTGACAATTTTTGCTTAGGGTCAAGAGTGGTGGCCTTTAAGTCCAGCAGTGCAGGGGGCTCTCTGGGAGTTCATGGTCACCCTGGTAATGTATCCAGGTCAGCTAGGGCTACCTTGTCTCAAATACAAAACAAAACAAAGCAAAAACAAACAAACAACAACAAAAACCACAAAAACAGAACAAAAGGGCTCTGCGGGCTACAGATTTCAGGGTTAAAATAAGTCAGGAACTTCATATATTTTTTCATCTTGTAAAAATGAGTCTAAATTTTGCTCCAGTTAATGGCTGCCCTCACTTTCAAATACTGTTGACATGTGTTAATGTTTATGTCTTCCAAGTTTTACTAATTTATTAAGTGTATTCATGTTTTCACTAAGGTTTGGACTCTGACTGTTTTCAGTGCATACGAGCCACAGCATGGTTTTCACTCTGGGCAGCTCTTCTTTCCTTTCTTTTATTACATTCATCACGGTATTAAAAATTCTTTTAGGTAACATTGTAGCAAAACTATTATAGTAACTTCGTCTTCTTCAGTCACATACATCTCTAGAACTTTTACATTAATTCTAATATTGATAACTACAAAAATTATTATCATGCTGAAGAAATATTTTATTTTTCTTATGTTTTATTTTCTATCAGGAATCAATATTTTTAAGAATGACCCATCGAGGGCCAGCAAGACGGCTCAGTGGGAAAGGCACTTGCTGCCAAGACTGACAGCCCGCGTTCAATCTCCAGGATCTACAGAATGGAGTAAAGGAAACTGACTTCTGAAGACCCAAAAAACTAAGCAGAATAAAAAAGGATTGTAAATATATCAAATTAATGATTTATCACACTTCTTTAATCCATTGCTATTAAATAGCTCAGTATAGTTTTGTCAATGCCTGCAGCAGCTTAAATACACACTGTTTGCAGTGATGAGCTCTAGTGTATTGAAGACAGGATGATGGGCTGGATACCTGAGCACACACCTTTCATCCCAGCACTCAGAAGACAGAGGCAGGTGGAGCTCTGTGAGTTCAAGGCCAGCCTGGTCTATCTGTCAAGAGAACCTATCTCAAAATAGCAGCAACAACAAAAACAACACAAAACAAAGCCAGAATAATGGGATAGTGCTCAGGTCTGAACAAGATACCCACACTTTCATCTTTTATAAGGCTCGAGGAACATTTTGGAGGAGGTGGTGGAAAGAATGTAAGAGTCAAAGACAAGAGAGGAGCCACAGAGTTCATCTCCTGGGCTAGTCACAGCCATGACAGACAGGAACTCAGAGGCCAGCAGGCACTGGGAGAGCTGGAAACCACTGAGTACCCCACTCTGGGGGACAGTTCTAGTCCACATGGGTCACCCCAGTTAGACTAATGTGGAAGAAAACAAAACAAAAGCCATGCATCTGTCAGGATGGGGGAGGAGAAGAGAGACTTGAGTAGAGAACAATCAGAATATATTGTATACATGCAGGAAACTGACAGACAGAAAAATTAATAAAAATTTAAGAACGGATAAATTATGTTTTGTTTATAGTTTTTACCATATACTCTTTAGTGCCATTATTCCTCTGTGACTAGAAAACAGTCAGTTTTTTTCTAGTTTGCTTTAAATACATGTTTTGAGTGCACGTGTGTGATGCATGTCCGTGCATGTCACTTGTAGAGCTCAGAAGACAACACTTTGCTTCTCCTGTCACCTCAGAAGTGCTGGATGACAGACACAGGCTACTGGGCCTGGCTTTAATGGATCGGGACTCCTGTGTGACATTCATTTTACTTAGTACTGAGTCACCTGCCCATGCCACTGTTTACTGTTTTGTTTTTCCTGGCAAAAAGTATCTGCTTTACTTGATATGCACAGGGCTGTATGTACTTGAAAATTTTTAACTTATCTATTTTTACACTTTTAATAGTTTACATTTTAAAGAATTTCATACATGATCACTCCTGCTCCTCCCTCATCTCCATCCAACTCCTCTTGTGCCCCCTCCCCTCTAAGTTCTTCTTTAGTTATTATTTTCCACATGTACTTTGGATATAAAAACTGTAAAGCAGAACAAGCTTTAACCATTGAAAATCCATGCTGTTTTCTGTAAGTATGACTGTTCTATATGACATCAAGTCCCCAGCATTCATTCTTACCTTTCCATTTGAACAGGAAAATGTAGATCACATATTTCATAATGTAAAATCTTGATTAGACTTTTCAGTAGTCCCTTATTGTTTCCTAGCCATTCTGTACTTTTTGTGGACTATGTTTTATTTACTTTTTATCTTCTGTAATTATTAAGAAAAACAACAGGTTTTCAGTTCCACTAACGCTACATGGGATTGTCGTCAAGTGCTGTAAAATGCATTGCACACTAAACGGCTGAGGTCAGAATTTCCTTTCCCTCCTGTACTGCAGTCAGTTGCAGCCTCCTTTTCAGAACCTCTTCAAACACATGCTCTCCACTCAGGGAATCTGATCTGATGTCACTGTACTTGATCCATTTACTATCCTTGGTGCTGAACACTCACCTTTTAAAGTGAAATTTCCCAGTCTTGGATTGTTTTACTATTCCTCCATCCCCAGCCCCTGGAATTATGGATAGTACTTCACTCAATTTTCTGCAGAAACCGCTCCTAGTTGCTATGTTTTCTGATACCTGGAAGATATTTAAAGTTTAGTTAGCTGCTTTCACAAATAAGCTAATGACTGGGTTAAACATGCAGAATCAAACTGACTCTCCTATAATAACATGGAAAATTTCTTCAAATTTTTAATGAAAAAGGTTTGATCTCTTATTGACAAGCTGGTCACAGTGGTGCACACTTACTATCCATTACCTCGGGGTTGGGGGGCAGCTGCAGCAGGGGATTAAGAGTTTGAGGCCAGTTCGTAGTTATAGTGACTTCAACCCAACCTGAGCCTGTCTCGGAGAACCAAGGGATTACTATGGTCAAGGATGGAGCACTTGCCTGGTATGCACAGGAACCTGCATTCTACCTCAGCACTGCCAAATAAGACAACCAGCCACATTCAAGGGGCCTTGCAGGTGCATGCTTTTTTTTTATATGTACATGCAGGTCTTTCTTTGTTCTAGAGATTTAAAAGTCTGCTACCTATGAAAGCCATGTGTATCTCTTCATTTTGCTATAGAGAACCTTACAATGTCAGCAGTTTTTTTTTAGATTTATTTTAAGACTAGGAATAGTGGCGCACACCTTTAATCACAGCATTCAAGTGGCAGAGGCAAACTAATCTCTGTGAGTTTGACACCAGCCTAGTCTACATAGTAAGTTCCAGGACAGTTGCAGCTGTGTAGAGAGGCCCTGCCTCAAAAAAACAAACAGAAGATTTATTTATACTTTTAATTACACACACACACATATGCGCGTGGACTTGTGTGTGCATGTGTGGACCTGTAAGTGCAGCTGTTCTGGGAGACCAGGTATTGGATGTCCCAGAGGTGAGGTCAAGGCAGTCGTGAGCTGCCTGCCATGGGTGCTGGAGAACTGAACTTGGTCCTTTGGAAAAGCAGCAAGCACTCTTAACCACTAAGCCATTTCTCCAGCAACATCACCACAGTTTTTAGCACAAACTGATGTCTTCTGTTGTAATTTTCAGCACTTTTTCAAGCTTGTCTGCTTCATTTTGGGGACAGAACCCTTTATTTTACTCATAAGTTCAAGACACACATAAATATAACATTAATAGCATATATGATGCAATATTGTCTTAACCCTGTAGGAATGCGACATTCGCTGCCCTGAGGGAGTATACAATCTACATGGAAACACACAACCTGTCTACCTAGGGTCCCTTTTGATGCCACAGAAATTTACTTACTGGGTTTGTTTCACTTATCAGGGTCTAGTCTTATTTTTACCTGTTCTTGTTTGCTTAGAAATAACTGCATCTCCTGCGGTGCCGTTCTAATCACATTCCTAAGACACCTCAGATTAACAAAAAGCTATTGCACAGCCAACTATTTCAAAGGGGGAAAACGCCCAAGGCTAAAGTTTCAATGGTAAGATTTGTCTTTGACTACAGTCCTTATACGGCAACTCAAAATATAACTAATACATTTATGAAACAGTGAATTACAGTCTTAAGTATCATTAATTCAAACCCTGGTATCTACATGGTAGAAGGAGAAGCAAACTGTCCTCTGGCCTCCACGTGTGTCTTGGCATGCCCCCGACCAATAAATAAGAAAATGTAAAAACAATTTAAAAATAAGCCAATCTATCCCAAATTTTTTAATGGAACACCTCCATTTCTACTCCAACAGCTCAGTTCTCTTATTACACTAATGCCAAGTATAGTGAATTACTTCTCTAACGAAAGCAGTGGTGTTATCTCTATTTCTGTGTATAAAATCTGGGAAGTCACATGACTGAACTCTCACACAGGAAGCAGGTGTATTGTGCTGTGGTGTGTTTACGGCTCCAGTGTAAGAACTGTCAAGGAATCTCAACCTAGTGTGAAGAGGTGACAAACCTCCATCCCATGCTGCCGTGTACAGCAAAGAAACATCCCTTTTCAGTTAAATTGACAGTATGTTTAGCCTTTTACAGCTGCAGGGCTGAAAAGAAAAGACCAGAAGGGAAGATGGTAGTGGAGCTAACATGTTTCAATTTACTGGTACAACTCATCTAGAAGACCTCATGTACACAAGGTTTTTTGTCTGACCAGAAGGTAGAGGGATGCGGTTCTGGCCAGCAGTGGCTTCCTTCTGCAGGCACAGGACATCCCAGGGCAGGAGAAGGACCACAGGAACACACTGGCAGACAAACTAGAGTGGAAGAAGTGTGTGTCTCATCTGCCCAATATCTAGAAATGCTTATTTCTTATATTTTTTATTGCTGATACATAAAATTATTTTTCAGATGATTCTAAAGCTTTTAAAAAAGTAATTCAATGGAAGAGTGTTCATAGACAGCAACTCATTTGGTATCTTTCCAGAAGTTCCCCAAATTGGAATCTTAAAATATGCTTACTAGGATGAAAAACCAGCTTAAAAACAGTTTGTCAAATAAGTCTGTTTTTTTTTATTCAATGAATGATTTTAAAAATTAGCTTCATTGTTTTTTAATTTACCATCTGTTAACTCAATAAATACGAGTTCTTAAAGTTAACCTAATTGTCTTGGAATTTGCTGTTTTTGAAGTTGATTAAAGTTATTTAAAATAATTTTATTGTATATTCAGACTGAAACAAAGCATGTCTGCACGTGGATAGATCTTGACTAATAATTTGCAAATAAATGTGCCCATTTGTAAAATGAACCACTTATGTTTATGGCTCTTAAGATGTATCAGTCAATATGTGAACATACACAAAGAGATGCTGATACAAGAGCATCAAAGAAGCAGTCAGAGTACAGCCTTGAAAACTACTCCTACCAAGCACAAAATTTCCCCACATTGCCTCCTATCTGCCGAAGAAGAAATACATAGGTAGTGTCAACTGGGAATGCCATTTTTAATCCCATTTTTCATAGATGAAAAGTGTTCATGCTTATGTAAATATTATTCTACCTCTGGCCAGTGTTTGGAATAAGGGTGGACAGGGGACCGAAGTGTGCTAGCCAGGACTCTTCTCTGAGACATGTGAAGTGAGGAAAACGGCCTTTTCTCTCCATAGCTCCACTCTAGGTGCGGCATGGCTACCAAGCTCGTCTCTCCGGAGTTCCCTGTGAAGGCAGCATGGCTACAAAGCTCTCTTCCAACGGAGCCATTTCACCTGCCCCCAAGCATCTACAGAGATTCTAGTACAAATGGATTTTGAGTATGGTGCAAGGTGGAGATCAAGCCATCCCCTCTTTCTCCCAGAGACCCAGCTGTTCTAATACCATGTGTTGAGGACCTTTTCTCTGTTCATTTTGTTGCTGTTATGATGTGGGGTGGTTGGTGTGGCTAAGAGTTGAAACTCATCAATTCTAAGAAGACTATACACATTACTTTTCAAAGGATTTTAAGAAAATCACAGTACCTCATTAACAAAAAAGGGCTTAGAATTCACCACAATTAACTTTTTCCCTAAACTCATGGGAAACATATGCCTTAGATGTGTCTGACAACAGGGAACCAGCACTCTTTTGTTCCAGACTACTGCCTGCTAAAGGGTCTCCCTTAGGCTCCAAACACTTAAAAGAATCAGGCATGAAGAGATCCAGGCGGGGGCGGACATACATGTAGTAGACTATGTCAGCCAACCATTATCAAATAAACTAAGCAGGGTATAGTGGTAAATGCCTTTAATCCCCACACTTGGGAGACTGGGCAGGAGGATCTGTCAGTTCATGGTCACCTTAGTCTTCATACTGAACGCTAGACCTGCCTGTACCAATCATAACTAGAGCTTTGGTTGACCTTTCAATTGCCTAAACCTATTTCCAGGTTATTTATCCGATTCTTTTATTTTTTTACTTTTGTGTGTTTTAGACAGTGTTTTATTGTGGGTCTTATTCCAGAACCTTATGTCTCTGCCTCCTAGGTCTGGGGTTACATGTGAGTGCCATTCTTTCTAGCTATGTATGAAAGGATCTCAAAGTCACAGTGAGTCTCAAGGCCCACTGATGGGCAAAGAACAGAGCACAGACCACCGGGGGCTGTGCCAGCTTCATTGCACACTGTGGTGGTTTGAATAGGAAAGGCCCCCATAGACTCATATATTTGAATGCTTGGTCATCAGGAATGGCAGTACTTGACAGGGATTAGGAGGTGTAGCCATGTTGTATAGCGGTATATCATTTGTGTTTTAATAAATAAAATTTGCCTGAAGATCAGAGAGCAAAGCAGCCATACTAGTCAGTCATACAGGCTGGGGAGTGGTGGCACACACCTTTAATCCTAGGACTCCGAGACTGAGGCAGACAGCTGTAGGTGAATTCAAGGTCACCCTGGGCTACACAAGATTGAATCTGTCTGAAAGAGAAACAGAGCTCACACAAAGGTGATCCCAGGTCTTTAATCCCAGCACGAGGGAGGTGGAGACAGGAGCGATATAAATAAGCTGAGAGAGGAATATAAAGAGATAGGAACTCAGTGGAGTGTGGGGTGTGGAGTCTTCAGGATTTGTGGAGACAGGATATGAGAAAGTGATTCACGAGCGGGGTGGAGGTTTCAGAAGCTGAGGCCCGACTCAGTCTCTCTCTTCCTGCTGCCTGTGGATCCAGATGTAGAACTCTTGGCTCTTCCAGCGCCAAGTCTGTCTGTGAGCCACCACGCTTCTTGCCATGCTGATGAGGCACCAAACCTCTGAAACTACATGAGCCCCGACTAAACGCTTTCCTTTATAACAGTTGCTACGGTCATGGTGTCTCTTCACAGCACCTGAAGAATGACTAAGAAACACACACACACAAGATGGTAATGTTTATTCTCCAACAGTTGAGGTCACCACTGTAGATCGGAAGCAGCCCAGGTTTTTCCTAGCCTGAGTTTATTGCTGCAATGTAGCATTTCGGACCTTTTTCATCTCAAAATGTGCAGCAGTGGATGGAAGACTGTAGTTCTGGCTAACAGGCATCCACGCTGCCATTTTAAGAAAAGTTTGCTTTACTCGATGATTTTATGTGGGGTGGCTATTTAAGCCATGGCTGCTGGGTAGGAGAAGGAAAGCAGGTGAGGGCACTGGAGAGGGCAGGTGAAGACCACAGCACAGTAAAATATTCCCAGTCAGGCAGAGCTGTTACCAAGACACACAGAGGAAGGGGAATGGAAGCTACAACAGCAGCCATGAATGACAAGAGTTAGCAGATTGTTTTTTGGAAAAAAAAAATCATGTAAAACGTTGGATTTTGCTCCATTATATACAGAACTCTTGTTTTAATAATAAAATGTTTCTTCTAAAATCTTTACATTAAAAATGTCTAAAAATGATTCAGGTGTTAGTGGAGGTGGAAGCAGGAGGATCTCTGTGAGTTTGAGGCCAGCCTGGTCTACAAAGTGAGCTCCAGGACAGCCAGAGCTACACAGAGAAATCCTGTCTCAAAAACCAAAACACAAAGCCAACTTTGACTTTTTTTTTTCTTTTTTTCTTTTTGTGACAGGGTTTCTGTAGCTTTTGGAGTCTTGGAGCCTATCCTGGAACTAGCTCTTATACCTACCTAGGCCTCCTGAGTGCTGGAATTAAAGGCGTGCACCACCACCACCTGGCTAACTTTGACTTTTTAAAGTCAAGAAGCCTGAAGAAAATTATGACCCTTGGAGCCATGTTATTAAGAATTTAATGACCCAGAGCTGGAGAGATGGCTCAGTGGTTAAGAAAGGCCTATGTTCTTTCCCAGCAACTCCAGTTCCAAGGGATCCCATGAGCTCTTTTGGTCTTCCAGGACACACACACACACACACACACACACACTCCGAGACAGATTTCTCCTTATAGTAGTCCTGGCTGTCCTGGGACTAGTTCTTCTAGACCACCCCAAATGCTGGGATTAAAGGTGTGGCAAAAATAAATAAATAAATCTTTAAAAGAAAAAAAACAGCATGGATACACTAAACACAGAAGAAATCGCATAGCATACTTGAGGAAAGATAGCGTCTCTAATATTTTAGGGTTCACAGAAAAGTGTGGGGCTTTGCTGTTGCACAATGGCACAAGAGAAACCTTGGGGGACCCAGGAGGGGTCAGTGAGATTTCACAGCTGGCCTGCAGGCAGAGCTTATCTGGGAGTTTTATTGAGATAAGGGAGTGGGGGAGGGAAGAGAGAAATACCTGGAGGAAGAAGAAGAGGCAAGGACCAACCTGCACCTTCAGAAGAGCAGGAGGGAAGAGAGATTGGGAATATAAAGACCTTTTCTCTTAAAGAGACCTTTGCAACTGTGTATAGACTCTGGGCTGGCCAGGGTCCTGCCTGGGTTCATCCTGCCAGGTGACAGGGTCAGCTGCCATACATTGCTGATGTTTTAGTAGCTGATAAATATGGCCTCAAGGCAAGAGAGGCAAGAAGAATAAGCAATTAGTAGGATTGTTTTTTCCTGATTAATTTTATTATTTGACAGTTTCGCACATGTATATATTGATTATTCTTTCTCCTTATTTCATCTTCCTTCCACGCCTGCCAACCCCCATCCCATACATATCAGTCCTTTTCCTAGTTTTATGATTTTTGGTTTTACTTTGTGACCCATTTAGTTTAGCTAAGGCAACCTGTGTGAGCACTGGATTGGATCTGGTGAAGCCTGTGGTACCATCAGTGAGCCACAACTGGACCTATCAGTAGAGAACAGTCCAGTGGTGAGGTTAGAGCGCCCTGAGTTTCCTCCTCCATCCACGCCTAACTCTTGAGGAATCTGCTTTTATTTATTCGTTTATTTTTACAATAGAATTTTTAATTACATTTATTTATGTATGTAATTTGTGTGTATGTGTGTGCATGAACGATGGTACATGTGTGGAGATCTCCTTCTAAGGTATAGGTCACAGATATCCAATTCTGAAGGTAAGGCTTGGTGGCAAGCACCTTTATCTGCTAAGCCTTATTGCTAACCCCTGAATCAACTTTTAAAGTTAAAAAAAATAGTCCTATTCTCAAAAGTCTAGGGCATATGACAATAAGACAGTCTGAACTAAAATATAATTTGACATTATTACTGGAGGGTCCAGCCTCACTAGAAATGTATATACATAAACTTCACAAAACATGTCTACAGGCCAAAATCAGCTTAACAAGTGTACGTTAACATGTAGTTAAGCTGACAATAATTACTATTTCAATTTCTCATATAAACATGGGATTTAGCTTATCTTGAGAAACTGGAAGGTCTGATGTTTTGCTTGGACAGAATACATTCTTCAGACCACTGAAATTCTTCTTTTGATGGATAATCTTATCTGTCAACTTGACTGGATTTATAATCACCATGGAAACTCAATGTGTCTATAAGACTGTTTCCAGAGAGGTTTAATTGAAAAGTGAGGACCAATATTGAATATGGGCAGCAGCATCCCATGGTCTAGGCCTGGACTAAATGAAAAGAAAAGAAAGTGAGCTGAACCTAGCATTCCTCTCTCTCTCTCTCTCTCTCTCTCTCTCTCTCTCTCTCTCTCTCTCTCCCTCCCTCCCGCCCTCCCTCTCTCTCCCTCCCTCTGCTTCCTGATTGCAGACATCATGTGACCAGATGCCTCCAGCCCCTGTCACCTTTCCTTCCCCTTTGTGACCCAGAAGAAATCCTTAAGTTGCTTTTGTGAGATGTTTCATGACAGCAATGAGACAGAGTAACTGTCTCATTGTCAGCATTGTTTATGATCTTAACTTGGTCAGTTTTGTTGACTTACATTTATGCTTCACCAGGTGAAAATTAAAAAGTTGTGATCCTAGGAATATGGAATGATCAAACTCCAAAGAATATATGCAAAGTCCTTCACAATGTGGACAGTTTAGATTCCATCTTTACAGTTCCCCAACAAAGGCTAGTGCCCACACGCGTCTCACTGCTTCAAAAATCCCTTTACTCTCCTTTGTTCCTAAAGGAATTCTTAGTCTCAAGACTTAGCTTCTGTCAGTTCCTCTAAGGAACTTTTTTAATGCCTCCAGCTAGAATATTCGCCTCACCCCAGGTGTTCCCACAGGCCTTAGTTCCTCTATTAGCATTGCAATGGCTTTTTCCTGCCCAATAAGAAAACTTGGTCTCTGAAGAGAACTTCCAACGTCCTTATCCCCAGCTGCTAACAGAGCTCCCGATTTCTACTAGGTTTAACGAACATTTACTAATGACGAAAATATGGGACAAATGTGAAAGAACAAATATTTTTGTATTACGCGGGTATATAATCCACTTGATAATAATGTGAGATGCGATTGCTCAAGGTCAATATTCAGATTTTGAACTGAACGGTATCTTTAGATAAACGTTCCTTAGATATTTTATCCTACCTTTGCTAGGAAAACAAGTCTGATAAAAAGAAAATGTGTTATATTAGTCAGTGTGGAAGATGGGGTTGCCTTACTCTGGTGGGGGTGGCAGTTGTTACTTTATGTCTCCCTGTGGGTTGGTGCCATTCTGGCAATGCTCACCCAGGAAATGGAAGACTTGGGCCACAGAGTGGCCAGACTGGACAGTTCAGCTAGCAGTCTATCAGAGCCAGGGTCACAGGGGGGAGAAGTCCAAGCTGGTGACTGCTCCAGCAGCTTGAGTCCTGGAGTGAAAAGACGCACACCGAGGAAGTACTTGTGGGTGATCACAGGCAGCAGACATTCACACTGTGACTCAGGCTGAAGCCCTTCCTGTTACCTTTGCTCCAGATGTTAAAAAATGGCTCTGACTTTCAAGAACTCCAATTCTGTACAGCTTGAGAGAAATAAGGAAAGTACACAACGATGGAACGAGTGACCTCACTCCCATAACAAATATTGGGGAGTCAAGCTCTGAACCCCAAATTCCTGCCACTGTGGGGGTATCCACTTAGGACATCTGCATAAATGATCTCTAAAGGTTTGACGAGACAACTTAGCAATAAAAATAACTTCTAATCCAGATCCTCAGCCTTGATTTTCTTTTTTGTAAGAACCAATTTTAAAGTCACATTTGTTTATTGTGTGGGTGGGTGGGTGTGGTTCCTGTGTAGGGATCAGGGGGCAACTTTTCAGAATTGGTTCTATTTTCCCACCTTGTGGAACCTGGGGACCAAAGTCAGGTGGGCAGGTTTGGTGGCAAACACTTCTACCCACCATGTCAGCACACAGGCCCAGTTTCCTCTGCTTCAGAGACTGGGCATGCTCAGGTTGCACGGGGTCAGGAGGGAGAAGTCTCTCTCCTTGGCCTCTGTCTTCTTACAGGCTCATGTTTTTTCCCCCACTAAGGCCACTGATGCTTTGGCCTGCTCCTTGTATGTCATGTAGAAGGTCGGACTGTACTAACTCTTTCTTGAAATAATCAACGTGGCTATTGATATTAACTATTATCATCTATCTTCTGGTATGTCTTTCAGCTACTCATGTTACATTTGGATTTGTTAGAAAAATGTAACGGGGGCTATGGAGATGCTGTTAGGGAGGAAGGAAAGGGAATTTGGAATGTTGGGAACTACTTGCCCTCTTGCTTTAAGTCAGGGGAGATTTGCCAATAATCTGAACTACTAGGTGAACGTATGAGTAAATAAAAGACAAAAAAAATATACTTTTTAATCTCAAATTTCTGTTAACCTTCACTTCAGACTTTCACAATGATAACCAGCAGGGACTGAGTGTGTTGGGCTCCATTCCTACCCTGCTGTCCTCAGAGGAGACACTGGTAGAAGTTAGGCCATTCAGCACTTTGGCAAATAAAGGCAAGAGAATTTGATGTCGCCCAGGACTTGTAGGGGAAAGAAAGTGAGCCATGAAGGGAAACTCAACGTCCACTTTGTTTTGCTCAAGGCAATCCCTAGGAGCTATTTCTTTTGCTCCCCAGGGGCTCTTCTGGGGCACAGGGTGTAGCTTCCCAGATGAACGCACCTGTTCATATTTGTTTATATCCTCGTGCCTTTGGAATGGACTCTTGCACAGAATGATGAGCAACTGAAAAACGACTAGAGAATTCCAGGGACTTCAAGGCTAGGCAAGGGGGGGGGGGGCTCTCAGGAAGCAGCCGGCACTGTGCACTGTCCAAGTGCTTGTTACTAAGGTTCAGTTCGCTAGTCACCCACCGTGTCGTGCTTGATTCGCAGGTAACCGACAGAAGAGGACCTGACAGAGCTTTTAGGAAAAACTGAATTCTCAGCCCACAGTCACTTTCCAGGAACTTCCCTGCAAACAGCTCTGCGCTGGAGGGATGGAACGCCTAGCAATCTCAGTCCCGCCGCCCTAACTGCCTTCGCTCCACAGACAATTATTTATGGGGACTTAATGAGAGAGCAAGCCTTATGTGAAAGAACTCAAGAAAGTGCAGCTGCTAAAAACAGACCTAGGCAGTTCTACAGTCCTTATTTTTATAACGGAGCTTCTGCAATTCCTGCCACGAAACTAACAGCTCCACTCCTTGCCAAACACACAAAGAGAAAAGTAAAAACTGTTTTCGTTTTGCAACCCCCTTAACTTTGAGTAAACAGTAGTAATTTTCTGTCGTCATATTCAATGCAAATTTCCCAAAGGCGACTCAACAGGAAACAAAAGACTTGTTAGTTGATAGCTTCTTTAGAACTGGGGGGTGGGAAGGAGTAGCAGGGGACTGGGTTAAAGTTAATAGAGCCCAATTTCTTCTTAGCACGGGTGTCCTGAGCCTCCCCCAGTTTGGCCTTTCAGAGCTCTGTGGATTTTCCCCACGGAAAGGTCCCTGGGCCCTGCCTCCCCTCCTAGGAAATCCTCATTATTGACCCCTTTGCCCCATATTTTTGGTGGATGGTGGCAGAGGTGATTTAGACATCAGTAAGCATCTCGTTCTGGTGGGCTGCATGGACCTACAACTGCTGACACGAAAATGATACTAATACAAACGGATAGGGCGGAGAAAGGGGTCTGCAAGAGGGCTGGCCCCTCATCCTCCGTCCGCTATGGGCTCCTCACTAGGGGTGTAGAGCTCCGGGACTGGGATACCCAGAGAGAAGATGGGAAGAAGCTCATCAGCTTGAAGGGAAAGAGGCCCCCTCTAGGAAAGCTCTTCTTCATCAACACTGAAGAGGAGGGAAAACTTGGCCCGCATGCCCCTACTGGGGAGCGACACACCCCACATAGGCTGGCTTGGGGGGGGGTGCTCAGGGCCTCTCACCTGACTTCCTCCTCTGCTGGCACACACACCAGTGCCCCACTCCGCACCCCCAAAGCCCAGGCAAACAACGGCAAGAGGAAGCAGCGGGCGGCAAGGGTGCGCGGCGGGGGCAGTGCAGGTGAGGGCCCGGGCGGTGGGGCTCCGGGACGCGCCCACACTTACCCTGGCGGCGGGCAGGGCCGCTCTCCCGCAGCGACCCCGCGCCCGGGCGGCACGCAGGGATGTGGCGGCCGCGGTGGCTCGGGCTCGGCTCGGCTCGGGCTCCACGGCACGCTCTCGGAGCCACCGGCCGCCCAGGAACCCGCCGCCAGGGGGAGAAGCGGCCGCAGGCGCGGGGGAGGCAGGCCGGGCCCGGTCGCTCCTGCTGCGGGGTCCCCGAGCCCCCCAAGCTGGAGAGCGACGACTGCGCGGCGCGTCTGACACGCGCGCCCCCCGGGCCGCGGTGGGGGGCTGTCGCGGGGGCGCCCCAATCGCCCGTGCCGCGTTGTACACTGCGGGCTCAGAGCGGCTCCCGCGCCCCCTCCCGCGCCCCGCCCCGCCCCCGCCCCTTCCCCTCCCCCTCGGCCCCGCGCGCTCCCCGCTCGCTGCTCGCCGCGCTCTGCCCCCTTTAAACGCCCACTTCGGATGGGGAGAGGAGACAACTTGAAGTCAAGTTGCCATTAACTTCCGCGGCGGCCGCAGCTCGGCGGCTGGGAGGTGGCAGCAGCTGCAGCCACCGCCCGGGAAGTCCGCCGCCCGGCGCGCCCGCGCGGGGAGCCGACCCGGCCTCGGCCCGCACCGCTGGCCCACGCTGCCCCGGTTCCACGCCTGAGTGAGTCCCGCTCCTTTGCTCCCTGCCGGTGCTGCTCACGCTTTGGGTCTCTTGCTCGGCTCGCCTCCTTTTTCTGCGGATGCGGAACCGATCCAAACTTCTCGGCGGCCCCGGCTGGGGCGGCTTTGCGCCCCTCGCGTGCCGGGGTCTGCTGGCCCTTCTCGCGCGCGCGCCGGCACGCGGGAGGACTGGGCTGGTAAAGTGAGGGCCATGGCCGGGAAGCGTACTTTCTTGGTGTCCTTGCTTCTTTCGCACACCTGCCTGGCAGACTCTGGTTGGATACTTTTGTACAGGTCGTGGGGACGGCCCTCTTTAGAGGAGAAAGGCGGAGTGGGGAAGCCCTGAGAGGGCAAGCGGGGAAAGGGGAGCCACTCTGTAAGCCCTGGTACCTGGAAGGCGGCGAGGTGCCGGGTGGAGTGAAAAGGTCGAGCGCCAGATCTGCAGTTCACTCAGCATCCCATCCCGGCCCATCTCCCCCTATCCTTTCCCGACCAGCACTGCTTGGCTGGTGGCGGGTGGCGGTGAAGAGGGGCCCGGGAAGTTTGTGGCAACTTATCTATCCCGGGAACCACCAGGGCGCTGGGCGCTCAAGTTGGATCCCAGAGTTTGAGAGCCGAAGTAGAGCGCTTATGGAGCCCTCGCCGGCAATCGCGGGTCGGTTCTGGAGGGTGATTCGGGCTTGGGCTTGGGCGGGAGGCCGGGGAACATGCGCGCTGTCTTAGCTGGAATTGTGGCCACACAGGTGCAGCCCTGGGGTCAACTCCTTCTTTCCCGGTGAAGGTTCACATTCAAGAGCTGTGGCCTTTCCCAGAGCTCCTCCACTGCAGAACTCCCCGGGCGACCGAACTGGGGTTGGAGAGTTGGGATGCAAGGGACTGAGGGGGCAGGTGGCAGGTCCGGAGAGCGACCTGTGCCGAGCAAAAGGCGCTAAAGAGATCCCTTCTGGGATGAACACAGAACCCCGAGAGCGGAGAGCAGCATAGAGCTCAGGGTAGGTTTTTGGCCCTGGCCTCCACTAGGACCAGATTTTACTTTACAAGATGTCAACCATGGGGTCATCTCTCTCAAAATGCCCGTTGACAACTTTGACCTCTGCGTCCTTCCAGGGAGAACTTTCTCTGAGGCGTACTGGATTTCCAGGGTTAAGACTTGGATTTCACTTGGCCATAGGGACAGGGAAGACACCTGGCTCCCTGGAGAGAACCTGTCTGCTCGCGATTGATGGGGGGTTCCATGTTTGTTTGTAGCCTTGGAGGCCAGAGCACCCGACTTTCCAAAAAAGACAGAAGAGAGAATTGAGCCTGAGTCAGGGTCTCTCTTTGCTAGGAGTCAGGTTTTGTCCTTCCTTAAGCAGTATCTGGAATTTACAGTGTTTAGGCTGCTGACAGTAGCTCAGCCTCCCAAACTTTACTTAAATTTACACCTTATCCAAAGTGGATTTTCTGAAAGAGTGAGATTTATTCTGTAGTCAAATTCTCCTGCAATAAATAAATAAATAAAGTCAGGCCATACTTTAAGTCCCAGGAAAGCTAGGGTTGAAGTGTTGGTTCTAAAAACCTTTATGAATCTCCCAGGTAGAACTTGTGCTTTGACTTAGCAGCGGCTCTTTATTTCTATGGCTTATTATTTTAGTAGAACAGTAGTAGTGCATACACTGGCTGCTCCAGTCTGCTGGCAAACATTAGCATTCAAGCTTACATTTTTGACAAATGTGCAGACAGGAATAGCATGAATAGGCATCTTAAATATTAACAACCCAAGCATCTGTTGTGAAACAAATTTAATATATTTACTCAGTCTTTCTCACATTGTTAGGAAAGGTTATAATAAGTGCTTAATTTCAACTTAACTTAGCAGAAGTAACTGACGGCATCATTCATACCTCCCAAGCTTTAACACAGTCACCAGGCAGAAATACTTTAATTAACTTGGTTAAGGGCATTGTTAAATAAATACACTTTAAGCAATGTGCATACTATGTAACATGCAACAGTAGCAAAAATATGCATCCTATTTGTGTGCATTTTAAATGACCGCATCTTATAAATATACCAAGAATATTGATTCTTCATCTCTATTTGACACTTATTAGTTCATTTTTTTCTAATGGAAGCAATATTTTAAATGTAGAGTTGTTCAGTCATATGTAATACATAATATGTAAACAGTAGCAATAAAATACAAAGCATTGTTAAATTTGAATATGGCTACATGTAACAAGGTTATGCAAGAGAAATAAAATCACTGCTCAATTTTGTTTTCCTTTCTGAATAATGAATACAGATGATGGATGAAAAAAGAACAAATAGGGATTTCCTCCCTGAAGTAATAGCTTCTTTAAGTGTATGCAAGGCAGGGGTAGGAGAACAATGATAAAGACCTAGAGAACTTCCCAAATCCACATAGCTGGTTCCAGAATCAGTGCATTCCTTGCTTTCCCACAAGCTGAAATATGTAATAAATAATAGTTCTTTGTATGTAAAAGTATTCAAGAGGAATGTCTTTTGTTCACTTGTAAAAAATTAATATATTCTCCGTTGGTTGATAATCTACAAAAGTAGTTCCTTTGTCTCCCGGCATCTTAAACAAGAGCAACAACAAAATGAATATTAGTTTATTCTGCAAAGAAGTCTGTTGCCAGCTATATGAACCTGTGACTGAGTGAGAAGCTGCTGCAGAGTGATGGCTGAGAAACACATTAAACTAGCAAGGTCTGAAAATCTAGGAGAGAATTTCAATTATTTTTTCATGTGACAGGTTGTAGGTTGTAAATTAGGCCTAAAAGGTCAGGTGACAGGCACCTGTTCCTCATTATTGTAAAAATCTTTTGGTTACAAACAGTGCTAAGCTAAACACAACATGGGTATATAGCAGGGGCTCTCTAAAGCACTCTAGCGGCTCCCACCTGCTCTGTGAATTTCCAAACAGGACATACACAGAGAGGCCCTGCTTAGAAACACATCATTTCTTCCATACATGTTATCTTGGATGATTGCAATTAATATTATATTAGTACTTGGAATTGATGAAGTACATAAATGCACATGACTAAATCAATCTTCTAATTATGTCTAGACATTATAGTTGAATGCAAAAATATTCTTTTTTTTTTTAAAAAAAACCCTCATTTTCTTTTGAAAATTATTGACTGGATATCAGAACTGTGTTCACGTTTTACATGGGAGACCTCACCAAGTGCCCTTTTATACTTTTTAGATAAATTCTCATTTAAAATGAGGCCATAAAACATTTTTCTCAGCACCCATCTATAGGAGCGAAAATCAGCTGCTGCATACGGCCATACTTTTGTGCCATACGCAGCATAGGAAGAAAAGCACGTTGTACACAAATGCTGCTAGAGGATCTTCAGACCTAGCTGCTCTCCCTGGAATATTCAGAGTTCTTCCTATTGAAATAAGACACTACAGCTTAATTCCTATAAATAGTTTCCCTTCAGACATTCCAGAGAGCAAACTCTGCTTGTATATGGAGAGACCACACTAGCATAAGGTGACAGAATATTAGAGGTGCCAGTTGCCTTTAATTAGCAGAAGAGGAAGATTTTGTGTTAAGTAAATAGCTCAGGTTATTCAGTTCTCTTATTTAAATATATAAATATATTCTTTATCCTTTTGCCATTAAATAGCTTGTGCTTATTATATGAAGCATTCATTTTTAGTATTTGCTTTTGAAATTGATTTGGTTTTCATATTCCAAAACTCTGTGGTGATTTTTTTTTACAAATTGATTTACATTTTGGCAGAATAGAGTTAAGTTAATTAATAGATCAGGCACGAAAAATAACCCACAGTAGGGTATATTTTCTGGTAAAATGAAAGTTATGTTTCAGCATGATGAGCACCAGGCTTCAGTAATCTGCTCCTCGTGTGCAAGAGCACTTCCTACTTCGAGCTAGCAGGCACCTACTGTTTATTTACGCTGCATTAAACTGACAGCTCAGCAATCAGAGGAAAAATATTACTTACCTTCCTGAAGTAAATACCAGTTTATAGGTTAGTGCACGTATTTATATTCCTGTCACCACTAAATAACGGCTCTGTCTCTATTTTAATATCTACCTGGGCTGTAACCCAGGGATTCACACTCTTCCTGGCTGGGAGGAAGGGTTCCAGAGGAGTTTTTCTTCCCATTCCCTACTGGAAAAACTTTAAAGAAGAATCATTTCATCTTCTCATTTCTGTCCTGTGAACCGAGTTGGGAGAAACGCTGGGCACTTTTTCCTTTGCACTTCACCGCAGCATCTGGCTCCCCGCACGCTGGCAGGCCACTGAACACAGCCATCCTGAGGATCCTGTGCACACATGTGTGCAAGCACAGTCAAGCATGTGTTTACTAAATTAGCTTTCTACAAAGTTCCAAATCGGTCAAACTATCTGATTCCTTAGACCACGCCCGTGGCCCGGGCTCTGCCTTGCCAGTTCTTGGACAGATTGCTGCAGGGTTAAATGGAGCTCTGCAAACAAGCCTATCAAGGGGGCTTCCTGGCTGAATGACTGTTTCTCAGCTCCTCTAAACACACTCTTGCCTTCTTGTTTTTCTTGTGGTTAATCTGCCATCCTCAAAAGAAGGGTTGTAGCCACTTTTATTTTAAAATACTGAATACACTTGTTTCTTTTCCAATTCAAGATCCCTCTCTTTCAGAACCCCCCTGAAACCTCAACATCCTTCTAAAGTTGAATGCCCAAACTCATGATTAACTTGAGAAATTGCTTATTGTTGTTTAAATTGTCTAAGGTGCTCTCGAGCTTACTGCCTGTACCCAGTTGTCAATCTCTAGCCACATACTCCTCTGACATCAGTACGGAATATGGCCTTAATACAGCAAGCATGTAAATCAAATCTGTTACACGATGCTCCTTCCCTCCACTCTCCCAAAGAAAAAGCATCTCCTATGGTAATTTATATATCATTGCTAACTGCTGTTCTCAATGGTGAGTCTATTTAAACTTGATGTCTTCATAGTGTGATCAACACATTAACACACATTATTTTGTACTTTTGATCTTATGCCAACGGTACCTTTTGCTGTTTATTTTTTTAAAGTCTTTTTAAAGATCAGATATTTCATTTTAGAGTAAATAGATACAGATTGTGTGTATATGTATTCCGGGTGAGATTTAGTAGTAGAGAGTTTCTCTAGCATATTGGCCTATTTTTATTCCTTCAAGTCATTCTGTATCACTTGCACAGTTGTTGCTGTCTGCAGGCTTGTAATAGTAATTCTAACCACTTTCTTCAATGGACTTTCATGGATGTGATTCAGTTAATTGGGGATCCAGTTCAGTTACGAGGAATGAAAAGCAGTTAAGTGATATCCCAGGATTTATATCACTACTTTCTGCTGAAATTTATTTGGTCCAGTTATATGATATTTGTTGAAGTAGCTTGTAACCAAACATGCAGTGTCTGCTCTGTTTCCAGGGGAGGGAAGACCATGCTGGACAAAACATTTTGGTGTATATTATTTTATTTTACCCAGCGCTCATTTTAGAGCCACTCATTGTCGAACACATTTTTTGAGTATCTAGAGGTGCAGGTCCCAGTAAGGAGGGTGAAAGGCTTGCGGAAGAGGTAGCTGTCTGGCTCCACCTGGTTGTGACTCCACTAGAATGCTGTGGATCTAAGCCAGCCTCCCTCCCTCAGCTGCTCCTTTCTCTCCCCCCACCCAGGTGTGCCGGAAGTAGAGGGCGTTGTACACAGATGAAGGGGGTGGACTTTACTCAGAGCTGTGACCTGATTTGTGACGCACCCTCAGATCTGCAGACATGGTCCAGCTGCTTCCTAGGCAACTGGTAACCACCTCTTTTGGGATGTGCCTGCCTTACTAGCCTGCCAGAAAGAACTTCTGCACTGTCACCCCATCAAAGACCTTTCTTCTAGGGATAGATTTGGAGATCAGCCTCTGGTATCCGAGAGGGTAAGTGTCAGAAAAGTTAGTACAGGCACTCAGTCCCATGTGGAGAATCAGGGTTGCAACCACAGTAACTGACAGGCTTTTGGCTCTGGGATGTTGGTGGGCATTTTTCTCTGTGGGGTATTGGGGATAACACTTTTTTCTTAGCTACAGATAATTGGGGCCAGGAGCCAAGGACATTCATTGTTGAGGGGTAAGATATCCTAGTAGCCCCCATGAGGGAAATTCTTAGACTTTCTTTTCTTGAGGTATTTAAAGAAAAGACAGTGTGTCATCTGTGTGGTAGGTAATTCTTCATATGCAGTTTTCCTGGAAGCCAGAGCTGATAGCTAGAGATTCCTCTGTGATCTCAGTTAGGGTTTATGATTTGCTGGTAAGAGGGTGTACATGACAGCTTGGCCTTTTAATGTTTCGTATAGAAAGACTTTAAGGTAAAAAAAGTTTTACATTATAAATATTTCATTGTAATAATTTTATAAATAAAATAACACTTACTCTATATAGACATTTGTTTGAAATGAAGGTATCCTTGAGTAGATTGTTACAATAATTAGCTGTTTAATGTTGAATGCAATTGGGTTTTTCTGTTCCAGTGAGCCAGACAATGGGAAGCATTGGCGATCACAACAGTTAATTCTATGTGATTCTTGATATTTAGCAAGCCGTTCCTTCACTAAGAAAACATTTTACCAATGAACGAAGGACAAAATACGAATGCTTACCTTTTATCTTTTAAAGATTCTGTAAATGAAACAGTGGATAGCTTGCTTAATGGTAAAAAGAGTTCCCCAGTCTGTGGGAGGCAGGAACCCTATTTTAATAACTATGCTTCCAAAACTCGGAGAGGCGAGCTACTTTTTTGATGGTTTAAGAGGACTAAGAAACAATTTAGAACATTATCTTAAAAGTTTAAAAATGACAGCCTTAGTGTGTATGGAGTCATTGTATTTTAATGATACTGTATGCTTATTAGTGTTATTAGAGCAGTAGACAGCTAATTACAGCCTTTTTCTGAGACATGTTAACTGTATATTAACAACCATGTTAAGAAGGAATGATGTATACTTTTGCATACAAGCTGCTGCTTGCTAGATTCTTGAAAAATACCTTTTAGAATGTATGGAATCACATTTTTGGTCAAGAACCATCAAAGGTTTTCACTAAAATACATTCATTTTAAAACTTCTGCAAGTAATGGAATGCTTTTGCTTGTGCACTGGCTCCTTGACTCTTGCTCCTGGCATGAGATACAGTTACTGCGATACAGTGTTAGGTTTTCCATCCTGTATTTTGAGATGCCCACATTTCCTTGTGTTTTTTTATGACTTTGGCCAACGTGGACCATCAGAAGCTTACTGAGGTGATTTAGCCTGATAAATATTTTTGTGGAATCATTGTAGTCAATGTCCGTTAGCCAATTTACATTATTCTCAATTCCATATGAACCAATACTTAAAACATATTTGAACAGCTGACCACAGTGATGATTTTATTGTCTAAATCTCAAATCTAGGTTTTCTGTCTCAAATATAGGCTTCTGTATCAGCAAAACAGTAAGTGACAGAGACCACAGGGTTTTAATAACTAAATGCTTCCCATGGATTTGTAGACCTTGTAACCTCCTAATAGAACATCTAAAAACATAGGAGCATTCCTACTTGGACAAGTTTTTAGATACTGTTGTTATCTATTACCATACAAGGTATCAAACTACAAAAGGGATTAAGTAGAAGCTACATTTCTGTAACAGATTAAATAGGAGAGACTGAACAGGTAGCGTTCTCTGTCTTGCATATAGTAAGCACTCATCTAAGGAGAGCAAAATTAATAATTGGGTAAATATTGAATGTAGCTCATCTTGATAAAGATTTATTGAAGAAAGAGGCATTTCTGTCTAGCTTCCTGCTATTGCCGAGGTTGTATGAACACTAGTCCTCCCATGATCCCAGTTCTGAAGATTGTTGAATGTTTTTCTTCTGTAAGTATGTATGCCATCATGCTTTGCACTGCAGCGTTAGGGTTTCTGTTTTATCCTTACCAGCTTTCCTTTAGGATTAAGTTAAATCTCTGTTTAGGTTTCTCTGATATCAGGCTGTGCTAACAAACGTCACCAGAGTCAACCCAAAGCCTTGCCCTGCATTTGCTGCTGAGCCACCATGTTGGGTCTAGCTGATATTTCAGAGCCCAGCATACTGGGATGAGTGGCACCAGGATGACTCGTCTCAACCTCCTCTTTCCAATACAGTGCTGTTTTCTCAGGACCCCATAAAGCATATGTCAGCCATGATGGACATATGAAGACAAAGAACTGTGGTTATGTACCTCATTTACCAACAGGGTAGGATTCGGGTGCTTACATGAGACTCTCTTTCTATTCCCTAAAAACTTAACCCGGAGCCAGTAGCAGGGCTCGTTAGCTTGATGTTAACTCTCGGGAAGGTTACAGGCATGCTTTGAAAGTTATCTATAAAGGACGCTTCTTTTAAACATTTTATTATCTTTTTGAAGCATATGTGGGACTATTTGCAAGGCATTTCTATTTAGTCACACACACACACACACACACACATCCTTTAGGTGGTGCCTTGCTGTGTGACCTACAGTGTTAGCACACACACTCTGTCTCTTTAAAACACACTCTCCTCTATCTGCCCTATTAATTGTTGATATGTTGCCATCCACGAGACAAAAATTAGAGCTGTAATTAAATAATCATGTGATGCTCCTTAGTGCCAGTGAGAGCAAACTCATTTTTCCAGGCCCTGATGGTCACTGATTATTGTATTACCACTGGCTTGCGGATTTTTTTTTAACAATTCTTCCTGTAGCTTCCCTAACCACTGTCCTTTCAAAATTAAGGAAAGTAGCAGACACTAAGGCAGTTAATTGGCTGGAGGTCCTGAGGGATGTCAGGTAGGCTCACCTTTTGCATTTGGTCACCTGGTAGGTTCTTTGAGAAGGCTACATCAGCCGCGTGGTTGCCTGCCATTTAATTTACACTGGTGTTTTGGCTGGGATGGAGGCATATGGGGAATGCCAGGAGAATTACAAAAGGAGCTGGGTATTAAAATTCAGAAATGATTAAAATTGAAATAAAAGGATGCTGCTTCTTTGCCAGTACTCTGGCAGTCATAATGACACATAGAGATTAGCTTCCACCTTCATCCTCTCCTTCTTTCTCATTTCCTCTTGTTTATTATTGACACATTTTCCTTATGTCTGTCTCGTGTCTCTCTATTTTTTTTAGTACTATTATGTGTTTCTCTTTCTCTCGCTTTCCTTAAGCATGGAGAAGCCTACTTAACCTTATTATAACAATAACAGAATAGGTTATTAATATTTAATATGCACATGATTAAAATTTCTCTCCCTTAAACATAGGTCAGCTGTATTATTATTAACCAGCATGTAATTTTTCATCTAAAATATTCTTATTCTGCCTTGCTGTTTCTGAAATGTCGTCTACTTTAGTAGTGATTTAATACATAATGTTTAGAAACTGTGGTCGGCTACTGAGAAAAGAACTTACCAGTCATGGATAATCAATTATGCATGAATTCAAATGTAACAGATGGAATCTGGTGAGTTAAAGTTTCTCTTTGCCTTAGTGGTTTTTTTTTTTTAATTTGTTTGTTTGACACCTGTCTCTTATATATAGATAAACATCTAATACAGCATGTGAGAAATTTCCTGTGTCTTTATTTCCTTTTTAAAGTGAATTTAGTTTTTACATTGAAGGCAGAGACACCATGATCTGGCCCTAACCATCTTCTTCTGTCCCTTCATTTTGTAGCTCTGAATCATGCTTAGCTAATGGTCACTCAGCTGGACAGTGGAATGTGAAGGAAGACCCACACCTGGTTTCCCTCCCTTTTCTTAATTCTTGTTTTCTACTGTCATATACCCTTTCTGTGAGAGTTGCTTAATAATAGGATGTTACATTAGCTGTGGGTTTTTAAAAGATTCTGATGAAAACAGTGGTCTCCCACTTTTTAATTGCGTAATCAAGTCTTGCATGTTATGCAAGTGTTAACTGTCCATTTATCATGTTATGCCATATGTACATCAGATACATGCGTGTGTATACATACACACATAGATGTTTACACGTACTTGGATATTGGCCAGACAATTGGGTTTTTCAAATCTATTAAGAATACCTCAAGAGTTGTTTTATATCCTAAACTGTGGCCCTTGCCAGCCTTAAAGACACATTTACACTTATTTTGAAGCTTTGTCAATTTTTAACAAATTCCCTTTGTTCAAAGTGAACAAGACTTGGTCTCAAGGGCCTTAGTTACCTCCAAGGAGAGAGAAGAAGTTTCATTTTTATTAAATGTACAATGAATGTGGATTGTTGCTTCTACTGTAGAAGTAACAGGACAAGAGTTGGTAGTGACCTTCTATCCAAGCAGTGCAGCTTCCAGACAGTTTGGAGCTGGTCCCCATCAAAGTTGTTCATAAATATGCTGTTGGCTTGTCCCCAACATATGCATATATATAATACAAATGAAAAAAACCTTTGCAAAGTAAATAAAAATAAATGATTAAAAAATAGCCCCAAGGCTCTCTAGTACTTTTTAACTTTTTAAATGATTTATTTATATTTTATGTACAATGATGTTTTGCTTGCATGTATGTCTGTGTGAGGGTGTCAGACCCCTGGACCTGGAGCTACAAACAGGTATGAGCTGCCATATGGTTGCTGGGAACTGAACCCAGGTCCTCTGAGAGAGCAGCCAGTGCTCTTAACTGCTGAGCCATTTCTCAAGCCCCTTCTAGTTCTTTCTTTAAAGTTATAGTATGGTATTATTTATAAGCCTTCTTATCAGCTGTAATTACATACATGCATATTTATAGTCCATGCTAGTTATTTAATAAATTAAGTTTCACAATAAACATATTAATAATGAGGTACCTTTAAGACAGGTAACTAGGCCTTCTATAGCTATACTGTACATACAGTATAAATTAATGATGTATAAAGCATCATTAATGCTTTTATACATAATAAGTATATCTTTAATTTAGATTCACTTCATATTAATATTCCTTAGTCATGCATATCAGAATATATCCATATAAATATGAATAAAATATAATTTATAAATTAATTTCCAGGTCATTAAGAATTCCACTGTTAATGTAAAACTCCTTAACATAAAACCAGCAGAAATAGATAACATAATACTCTGTCCGCGACAGAATAGCATATAAAGAATTTTTGTAATTGTTGGATAAAAAGTTTTCCAAGCTTTCCTACTTGGGCAACTAAGGGAAGATGTACTGCTTTATGAAGGTAATTGTTATGCTTTTGAAAAAGACACACAATTTGGACTGCCTGTGCTCACTTGTTCCAGGCTCTCTCCCTTCTTTGCTAAGACAGTGTGTTGAGTAAAACATTAAGAGAGAAGCATCCTCTTGGATTGGAGGACCTTCAAAATGAGTGAGATGTTGGTTGGTGATCATTAGTCCAGGTTAGTTATCCTCGCGGTCAGACACATGTCCTATGACCGAATAATCTGGCACAGACTGGGCTGTAGCTGTTAGCAGGTAAGGACAAAGCCCTGGGACTTGGGCTAGGGGAGACTGTTCAGTGTCATGGAGTTCATTGTTTGTCTGAGGCTGGCAGGATGTTTTCTGCTACTCCCAGGAATAGCTGATTGATTTGTCATTTTGTCTACAGTTGTTTCCTGTGGTAAACATATAACCTAAAATGTGCCATTTTGATGACATTAAGGATACAGTCTGGTGATGTGGATTATATTCACACATCATGCACAGCCGTCACCACTGTCTCTTCGGAATCCTTCCCATCAGCCATTTGTCATTTTACTTTTGGATTAGCCTCCCCTTTGACTTTATCAAATTTTAAGCATTAAAATGGAGTCTAATCATTTATTTTCTAAGTGAGAAGGGTTGTCTCCGGTGTGGCTCTCCTTTGCAGAGGACTGTCCCCTGCTACTGTCCGGTGGCATTTGTTGGCTACGGCAGAACAGATACCACTTTTGGCTGATGTCCCCCACAGGCATAATTTGGACTAGGATTTGGGCCTATTGTGGTGTCAAACTCTTCATTTCTGCAACTAAACTAAAAAACATTCATAATAATATCCGCATCTCTAAGGAAGTCTGGCTTACGTCCTAACTAAAGGTAGGGGAGGGTTATTGCTGGAATTCATTGGAATTCGTTGGAATTCCAGTCTTCCCAAATTCCCAACAATCCTCCCTTCCCAATCAAGGTTGAAGTGTTCCTCAGTTAGCTTCAGGGCATCCAGGGCTTGGAATCTTGAGTTCTTGAGTTCTGCTAAAATGCAGGAATAGTCAGGAAAAGAGAAAGAAATACAGGTTTTCAGTTGTTTGAAAAGCCCACTCAGGGTTAAATAGTGATTTTTAAAAGAGAAAAAAAATCACATTCAACTGTTAAAAAAAAAAAAAAGATTTAGAGGAAACTTGGATAGTTCTGGCTCCAGTAAATAACAGACTGGCTGTAGGACTGAGCTTCCATGTGTAATTTTGTGGTTAGTCGCTTATGTCTGTGATGATAAATCACATACCTGCATAGGATTTCTGGCACCCCAGTAAATCTCAAGCAAGTGCCCAAATGCTAATTTATCATGGTTCCTTGGACAGCAGACCCCTTTTTACCAACTCGGTGATCTAATATCCTGTGCCCACCCCTGTGTCTGTCTGTTTCAAACAAATGCTTGCACATCTACTTGAGTTTTGAAGCACTCACTGATGGTACCTGGCGACAAACCTGTCTTTCTAAGTGTCCCAGAATTACAAAACCTCAGTTCACGGGTGTCCTAGTGGGCCTATTTGAGTCCCTGTCTCAAATTTTGCCTAGGTTATGCCAGACTTGATCATTTAGCAGAGACATCCTGGGAACCTTAAAACACTGCCCAGCTCCCCCACGTTCAGCCACTCCGTTCAATTGAAGTGGGCTGTGACCCCACACCAGCCTTTCCCTCCTAAGATTCCCAAGCACTCCTTTCTGCAGACGGTTCCAGGATTTCTTCCCATGGGTGGAAGGCTACTCACACATATAATAAATTTTAAGATGCTTGGAGCCTTGCAGTTCAGATGACTAGTATAGAATATTTAATGCTACAGACCTGGTGGGATGGGTAGATAAACATTAGAGACAGGAGAAAAATAAGCCACAGCAGTATACCAGGTTTGGGACAACAAGGCTTAACTGAGCTGTAAATTAAAGGGTCCCAAGAGAAAGGAGCCTGAAGTCCATTCATCTCAGAAGCTATAATATAAAACCAGGCATCTGAAAACATAGGTACATGGTGACCCTATACTAGGTGCACTCAGCGGCAACTGCCAGAATCTTTCCTGGCCTTTACTCAATTTTAGATCTGGGTGTAGATAGAAATACCAATTTTGATAAAATTATTTCCACTATAACTTGTCAAAGAAGGATTCATATTAACATCTGTGGGAAGAAAAGGTAGTTTTGAAAATTTTTTGCTTAATAAATTCTTACTAGCAAAACTTCATTTTGGTGGTGTGCAGGCCCAGCTGCCTTGCCAGCATTACGGCTAGTACTGCAGTGATAACCACCTATCTGTCCAAACATCATAAGTTACCTTTGGGCATTTACATCCAACCTCAGAGGTCGTAGGGGACATAATTTTGATCACTATCAGTCTGGCTATAACCGAAACCAACTTACTAGAGGTGAGGTAAAACCCCAAACCCTTGATCTGGATTTGAAGTTCGTCATCAGTATATTTGCTCTCTCCTGTACCCTTTTCCAGCCTTTGACATCTTTGTCTGTAGTGCACCCGGTTTGGTAGCTGAACGCTCTCCCAGTTTGAGTAGCATATCCACAGTTAAAGGTGTGCAAAGATCCACAGCTAAGGGGGTTTGTATTAGCATCACGAGGAAGCTAGAGTAAGGGTGGAATGGCTGTGGTTTATAACTTTGTGTATATGATATTGAAGTACTCAGAGCAAGCAGCGTTTATAAGTGCATATTGCTGCAGCTGTATTACAGGACCCTCTCAAGTGCAGACATGTCTGGAAAGCTATCTTAAATTTGTATTCAGTGGTACACTAGTCTCATTCCATGTAACATTACAGATCTATGGGCTAATTTTAAAATGGAAAATGATCTCCATTCAGACATCAATACAATGTCTGAAAGCTAGTCAGCACCTGGAAGACTCCTTCGGAGAAGGTCCTGAGCTCACAGTTCTTAAGGTAAGTACTGTCCAGTAGGACTTTCTGCGTGCGGTTGTGAGAGCCACTGGCTATGTGAGTCCATGAAACACCTGAAGTAGGCTGGAAGAACTAACTTGTACATTTTATGTAATTTTAATTTATTGAAAATTAACAACCTTCTGCAGTATTGGGCTTTCTCACTTCTGCAATACTTAAGCACTGTCAGTGCAGTTAATGGTGAGGATTGAGTGCAGATGACACCGAGGGCTCTTTACTCCGCTATATGCAGTCTAATGTAAACGTTGCAAGCATACTGTATTCAGTTCTTAAGCTATGGCAATTAGGGGAGACTTTTGCACTCATAGGGCTTGCAGCCTGATATGGGAGGTGTTTGCTTGACTAATAATCACTCAGATGGTTAATTGATTATGCATGTGATGATTGTTACAAAGGAGAAATACAGATTGCAACAAGAATATATACAAGGCCCATAACTTCCCGTAGGATTAGTCAGGGACTTTCATGAGAGAAAATCACGAGGCAGTGCACTTGAACTTCCCAAGTTGAAGGCTGGGTCAAGTTGGCTACAGGACCCTACAGACGTCGGAGTATGCCTTTCCATGACCTCCAAAATGTGGCCTGTAGCTTATAAAGTACATGCAGACATAGAGTGCATGCTTCTTTCTCAAACTGTAAGGCGTTGTCATGATGTTGGTCATAGATAATTTGAGACAGGAGGCTGTAAATGTTTATAGAATGTTGCATTTCCTCTCCAGAATATGTTTCCATCAAGCTGTTCGGGCTGCAACCCCAGCGCTTCCTCCCTGCTCTAGCAAGTTGGTGTTTGGTCCATTTAAAAAATGATGTGGAAATCAGTGCTGACATCCCAGACAGACAAAATGAGACACATGATAGCAAAACATATGGCTCGAGTAGGCATCCTTACATGGCCAACCCAGACCACAGTCCCAGAAACTCACACATAGAAAACAGCACCTGCAGCTAAAGCCAAAAACAAAGAGAAGACAAGAAAGCAATGTCTTACATAGATCAAGCTGTTTTGAGTGGAGATAGCCAACTGTATTTGAGTTGAAAAAATAAAATCCAAACCAAACCATGTCCACAGAAAGTGTCCTGCTGGTGAGTCTGTGTTACCAACAGTTGCCAGAGACGCTGCTGCAGTGTCTGAAAGCGGTCTGGTTCTGACTGTTTTCTCTGCTTATATACACTATTCAGAACTCTAAATGTGTTTTAATGCCTTTGGCTACCATCTGAAACATGCAGCAGTCCTTTAAGTTTTTTAACAGTTGTGTGTGTTTGTTACAGTATTCCACGCTCACTTCCCTGGTGTAGCTAGTTTCCACGCCCTTTTCACATGCGAGAAGACTGATGCACTCTGTTCTGACTGCATCCATGCACTGGTGCTGCAGGGCTGAGGCTGCAGAAATTCTCCAGTTTGATAGCAAGATCTATACATTTTATTTTCTTTTAACTTTTTTCAATACTTCGTTGCATCTTAATGGCTAAAGATGAGATGTCCCTATAGAATCAGGTAACATTCCCTCCGCCTGCAGCATGAGAGCTTAGGCTTGCCTAGATCTTGGGAGGTAATATAATTATCTTTCTTTTTTTTACTATGTTGATCGAGTTTTACTGGCCAGTACTTAGTGGCTCTAGTAAGTGTACTAAAGAGGAAGATCACACGCAGATACACACACATAAACATATGTAGTAATAAAGCCCGTCACTGCGGCTATCACTAGGTATCAGCTGTGTGCCATTTTTACCCATTCTGCCTTTAAAAACATAAAGAATGGGATAAAGAACTGGGATAAATAGGGAAATGTGTGTGACTGATTGATGATTTTACTATATTGTTACTCTTTATAACAAAGTCATTATTTGATGCCATTATGCTCATCCATTCTATCATTTTTCCAAGGACATATCAATCTTTATTACATACTCTTATATTTTGTGTTTATGAATAGATGGTAATTCCTGAATAAAAGGTGCTGTTCAGATTAAAATTTCCCAGGAAACATTAGCATTGATCAGGTCATCATGAGACTGAGGCACTCAGGCATTTTGCCATATTTATTTGTGTAAAATTATCAGAGAAACATTTTACAGTATTTTCATTCCCGTATTGTAATACGGCATCTTAGGAAACCCTTTTGTCTTCTGTGCTCAAAGTTCGTTCTGATCAGCAGTTAGCTCATCTGCTCCTTCTGTCTTTTCCTAAGAATTCCTCTGAAGTAGAGTTGCAGGAGCAAGTGACATATTGTTGCCTTTGTAGGCCAGTATAATTTCTCTCTTTTCTATTATTGTTTGTTAATTCATCCAGCATGACACTAGAACACACTGTACCTATTAAGAAAGGTCAGGTTTCAAGGAAACATGTCAGGCATTACCAATTGAAGGGCTATTCAGATATCCCACATTGGAGACTGAAATTTTAATGCATCCTATTGAAAAACATCATTGTTCTTATCACGATAATCATGTTTGTTCTTTTAAATATCAAATATCTTTCAAAATAAGTTTAGCCTCCAGTAACAATACAGACTCCCACACAAATGCTATATTTGGCTGTATTCGTATTTTCCTTATTGATTATTATACTGTAAATAGCCTCCACATTTCCCACACATTTCAACTTTTAAAAAAAGGTAGTGTGAGCCACTGTGGTGAAGGCTGTTTAAACTTCTCCCCTGCCTTGGCGGTGTGGCTGTCTCACTATCACATGTTCTTTTTTGGCTCAAGGCTTTGGTGCCAAGATTCAGTTGCCTTCCTCGATTTTGACTAACCTTTCCGGTTTGTGGGTAAAACCTAGGCGGGTGCTCTAGGAGCGATCTATTTTCTTTGTGCTTCTCCTAGACTCATCCTTCCCCAGGAGGCCACAATCTCCTCTACCTTCTGCCTTTTTTTTAGATTTCTAGTGTAAACAGTGTGCCTTAGAGTGTATTGGTCGCTTTAAAGAGCTTCATTTGCATATCTCGTCCTTATCTCTGCGGTTGTCCTAACTTGTTGCTTTTTAAAAACTGTCTTGCACAGTGTTTTTCAGTCTTACATCTTTCCCCGACTACTGCATTCTTCAAAATAGGTTCTTAAAAGTGTAACATTGGCTCTTGCTTGATGCACTGCTTTCGGGTGGAAATACCTTAGTGATTAAGTAATGCATTTTGCGTGAGATGTTACGGTGTTCATTTTTATGTGGACTGTATTTACTTTCTCCTGATCACAAAAAAGTATTTATTGCTACAACAGATGCATTCACCAATCCAAACTTTCCTGTATTCGCCCGATGGGAAGTATTTTAAGAATGATGACATCTTTTCCTTTGTAAAAGCAAGTCAGGTGTGTTTCCAGTGACCCAAATTTAGTTTAACTCCAGCACTACGGGCCGCGTGTTTCCAAAGTATCTGACTATGTGTGACTCTTACTCAGTTGTTAGTGGATGTCACTCTTGGCAGTTTAGAGACCACATTCCTCCGAGAACAAGTACTAGGGAGAGCGTCCCCAGGCTCTTCGCCTTCACTCCAGCCACATCCGGCAGCGTTCCCACCTCAAGTGCCACCTGCACGCCCCCGCCCCGTCCCTCCGGGCCGCTTAGGGTCCCCGGGCCGCCCCTCCTCCGCGCTGCCCGCACGGACCTGCCCAGGGCGCCCCCGCGTCCTCCCCGCGCCCCCGGCCGCCGGGCATTGTGTGCACTCGGCCGGCCGCCCGCCTCTCTTCGCTCGAGGCTCATTACGGATGCTCGCGCGCCCGGCCGCCAGCGCGCGCCCCACTCAGCTCTTCCCGGGCCGCCGCCGCCGCCCCCGCCCCTCCCCCGATCCCGGCCCTCCAGCCCGGGTTTTGAGCCCGGTCCCTCCCGGCCCTCCCGCACCCTGCCCCCGCCGCCCGCCCTCCCCCCCTCCCGCGCCCGGGACGCGGCGGCCCCGCCGGGGTAGCAGGCTGCGGGCGGCCGGGAGGAGGCTGCGCTGCCAGCCGGTGCCTCGCATTAAAATGAGGAGGAGGAAGAAGCGGCAGCCACAGCGGCGGCGGCGGCAGCAGCGGCGGCGGCGAGGGCTGCAGCCCGGGAGGACGCGCGGAGCCTGGCGCGACGCGGCCACCGCGGCCGGGATGAGTCAACTCCTGGTTTAATGGGGGCAGAGCGGCCGCGAGGGGACACGAGCGAGAGAGCGAGCGACGGGCAGCCGTCCGGGGAGCTGCGCTCACAGGCGCGCGCAGAACCCCGCGCGCCTCTCCCGGGCCGCCGGCGACACCGGCCTCGCCGCCCGCGTGGGGACCCCGCCTGCAGCCGGGCACCCACCGCCCTCCGCGCAACTCCGCATCAGTTTTGGGGGGCCTCCGGGCGGCGGCTGCGTCCCCAAGTCCCACTGCCATTGTCGAGCTTCTTGTTTACCTCCGACTCGGGCTGAGTGAGAGCTTGGCGACTTTTGGGGGGAGGGGGCGGGGAGCGAGTGGCCGCCCAGGCGGCGGCGGGGTTGCCCTCGGATCTCCCCCTCCCCCCTGCCCCTCCCTCCCCGTCGGTGCTCCCGGGCGCTCCGGGTCCCCGCGTCCATGGGCAGGGAGAGGGTCCCCGGGGCTGTTGTCGGCGACGCCGGCCTCCCAAGTGGCCTTCTAGTGCCTTCCCGAGGCTCTTGGCCCGACCCTCTACCCCTCACCCTCTCAGGCCCCTGCTAGATACTCTCGGTGGGGGTGCGAGGCGGTGGGGAAAAAGTTTAAGGTTTGTTAATCGTAGTCGCGATTGTGGAGGAGGGGGAGGGGGCGGCTGGGAAGAAAGCGAGGTGGCCTTTCCCTGGCGCTCCGGGGTCTCGGACGAGCCTGGCAGGGTGACACCAAGCCGACTTTACACGCTCTTCCAGGAGCTCAGAAAGAGGGGGCAAGGGTCCCTTCCCCACCTCCCTTCCCCCCTCCCCACCCTTTCTGGGGTCCTTGTCCGCAGTGATTTTTTTTCCTACCCAGTACCACCAGTGTACAGCTCCTAACGGGTTCCGCTTTGTTTTTACGACTCCCCCCACCCCCAACGAATCACTTGTCAGATCAATTTTACCTTCTCCCTCCTCCCTACTTCCCACTCTCCCCCTCCTCCCCTTCCAAACCCCGTTCTCTGAGGTTAGACATTTTACCAGCTAACTATACTGTTTTTCGAATTGTGACTTTTTTTTACGCCCCCCCCCCAATATCTACTCTCCTAGCTGTTTATTTTTGCCCTTCCCCCGCTTAGCGGGGCGGGGGTAAGGGAAGAGAAAAATAATACAATTTCAGGGGAAGTCGCCTTCAGGTCTACTGCCTTTTTTTTTTTTTTTTTTTGTAAATAATAATAATAAAAAGGGACATAGGAAACACCAGTCTTGAACTTCACTTCAAGAACCCGGGCTGCAAAGGAAATCTCCTTTGTTTTGTTATTTATATGCTGTCAAGTTTTGAAGTGGTGAGTTTCAGGTCGGTTTTGCTAATTTCACTCAGTAAAACTGCAGCTTTGCTGTTGCTAGATAGTAGTTTGTTTCTTTGTCTCTTTAAAAGGTCACAGCGAAAGCTTGGCCTGGATCGGGCCGGCCATATGGAATGGATAAGGGCACGGGTTCTTAAAATGTGCTTCTGGGGTTCTGCCGGGAAGAAAACGACCCTAAAAGGAACTCTTCGAAAAGAGATCCCACGGTGCAAAAAAAAAAAAAAAAAAAAAAAAAGGACAATACATATATACTTTTTTTTAATCAGAATTTCGTGGTTTTATTTCCTGCTTTTTAAAATTCCTGAGATGGAGTTCTTGTTCAGGAAGGATCCTCTGTGGTCTTAGTTTATGGACAGGGAAATGGGACTTGCGGAAAGTAGCCTCTTTCTGTGTGCCATCTGTACATTGCTCTAAAGTGGTTTTTAAAATATGTAACTCAGACTCTTGAGATGGGCTTTGGTTGCGAGCACAGTTAGTCCCAGCTGCTGTCAGTCCAGGCAGGCCTGTTGGCTTTGGATGGGTTCACCTCCACCCTCAGGTTTGACGAACTTTCGCCTTGGCTTAGAGTTTAAAGGAGTATTAAATTGGGTGTTTTATGTGCATGTAATTTTGCTTTATAATGAAAACCTTTTAAAGAATTGACTTAGTGTCTAGTAGATGCTTTAGGTGTCTCTTCAAAAAACAGTTTTATGACCTATGTGATGTTTTGGCTGTCAGGACTTTAAATTGCAGTCCGTTCAGCCGGTGCTGCTCACCTCCTGACCACCCAATACGCTCTGTATTAACTTTGATGCTGTTGTGAATTCCCCTCCCACTTTTTTTCTCACAAATTTCCACAAGGGTTAAATTTTTTCTGTTCAATTCATACTTTTAAGATTCGTCTTCTGCTTTAGGGTAAGGCAGTCAGTTTTAGAGAAATCAGCCTTGCACTGTGGTCCGGATAAAAGTAAAGAGTGTTTTGAACAACTTAATAATCATCATTCTAATTCTGGCTTTAGACTGCTGTTTAAGAGAACGGAAGAGTGAGCTTGCTAAAAAGTGGTTCAAAAGGATTCGTTTATTGTTAACGAACCTCATAGCCAAAAGCAGATGGGACCTCGGTCAAGGGTATGAACCTGTAGAGCTCAGTGTGCCACCCTGGAGGACAAAGATAAATAACTGTTATTGTATCTCAAACTTGGTAGATCTTGGTTTGTCATTCTTAAGGTTGCTTAAAGCCCCAGATCACATGCCTGTCGCCATTTCTTGGTTCTATAGGATAAAGTAGGGTAAACCTAATAAGAGAAAACTATCAAAAAGTCATGCTAATACAAACTATCAGCTGATCCAGGTCCAAATAGTTTTGAGTATATTAATTACTTTTTAAAGTATATAAGATATTTCAAAATACTAGACAGCTGGAAAAAATGCTGTCAGATTCTCTCTGGCTTTCCTAAATGTCCCCAGTACTTCAAGGCTAATGAAAATTCATAACATAATTCTGCTTACCTGTTCTGTTTAACCACCTCTATTTAAAAATATAATTTAGAAGTAACTTTGGTATATTGTACCAGTTGCTTTATTATAAGCACTATTCAAAATTGAAGTCTAATTGACATTTTTCTGAAATTATGATGGTACTAACTTCCTTGCATCCTGATTATTTTTTAATACCGGAGATTGTATTTGGTCAATATTGTTAGGGTTAATTTTTAAAGCGAGCTTCACACATCCACTTTTTGTATATATCACAAAATATCTTAAGAGTTTTTGCTATTTAATTTAACAGCACCCTGTTAGCAATGGACACCTAAATATTAACTCCAGAAGACAAGTTGTCCTGCTAAAAGACATGGGACATTTGAAGGAGCGCTCCACTCCTTCCTGTGTGCTTAGGGGTGAAATGATCCAGTCATGTGTTTGTCCAGGGCTTGAGAGCTTTAACAGCACGGAACTCCTGAAACTTAGCTAGCAGCAAACTTCTCGCTGCTTTAGCTCACAAAGCAAGTGGCCTTGGGTATTTGCAGTGTTCTGAGGTTCTCGTCTGTAGCATAGATGGCAATGCACGTTAGAGTGTAAGCTCCTAGGAAGCCTGGTGCTGCACACTGTAATCTTTCCATCCTCCATTACAAGTATTATAGTCATAGCCTGTCGTGAATTTTTAATTTTTTAAAAATCGAGAGTCCATGAGTATAATTTGTTATTTTCTTTTTACCTTATGGTATTCTTGTTCTGAAAGTCAGCCCGTTTTCCTCATAGTTTTAGCTGAGGAATTACTGTTTTATTCACGTACATTGGTACAGATTCCACAGTATTCTGTTAATTTAGATAGAAGCATAACCTTGTAGATCATTATGTAATTGCATAAATGTGTTTATGGAGGGAAATGTCTAGGGATGAGACGTGTATGGGGCAGGCATAACTACAGCCCTCCACCCACTGATAACGTCTTCTTTTCCAGTTCTGCCAGGTGATCTGTAGGACAGTGACTGAGTATGGATCATTTGAACGAGGCAACTCAGGGGAAAGAGCATTCAGAAATGTCTAACAATGTGAGCGATCCGAAGGGTCCACCAGCCAAGATTGCCCGCCTGGAGCAGAACGGGAGCCCACTAGGAAGAGGAAGGCTTGGGAGCACAGGTGCAAAGATGCAGGGAGTGCCTTTGAAACACTCGGGCCATCTGATGAAAGCCAACCTTAGAAAAGGTAAATACTTGCCAGCCGAATCCTGGAAAGCTGTTTGGTGTCCGCCCAAGGCCACCCCGTGTGGAGGTGTAGGGCTGGGACATGTCGTGTATATTCTTTTTCTAGGTAGCTTTCTGATGTGAAATTACGTGGCATCCTGGGCTGTAGTGTCAATTATGTTTTGAAAGCGTGAGTGCTGTCTTTGAGTGGTGCTTCTTCCTACCCAGGGCTGGATGTCTGAGACTTTCTGCAGTCTTCCTTACAGAGGTGGATTAGCACTGCAGTCACAGATGTGCAGGTGGCTGCTCCTTGAACTTACCCAGGTTTTTTCCTGCGATCCTAACTGTGAGGGGATTTCAGGACATGGATCTGACATGAGATCAGAGATTTGTGATGTAATTTATTGTGGTTTATTTTCTGAAGAGCAAAGTAATTATTTAATAGTGGAAAAACTTGCTGATTCTAGTTAATTTCTGCTATACTTGAGAATTTTTGGTAAAAGAAAGGAAAATTTGGGCAAGTTTATAAAGGGAAAAATAAACAAGTGATTTTCTACCAAGATGAAATTGATGGAGTTTTAACAACTTTGTCTGTGTTGTCACAACAGGGCAGTTCCTCTGTGGGCTATCTTTATTTTTTCATTGAATAATACATAGGAGTCAGATTTTTTGTGTGTGTGCTTTTCTGAGCAAAGAATAAAAATGCCATCTTTACCAACCCCGAATATTAAGTAGAGAAAGTTAGGGGGCTGAGGAATTTCATTGTGTTTGATGCATAACATTTACCATACAATCATTTATTTTTTTCCTTGGTTTGGTGAAAACAAAGAATATATTGATCCTGAAATAAACAGACACAGCAGTCCGTATTGTTAGATCTTTATCTATTAAAAATGGAAAAACAGCACCTCAGCAAATTCTTTGGCCTCTACTCGTGATTACCCTATTTATTGATTGTTTGCCAAGAATGTATGCATCTTTAAGCCAGGGCAAGAGCATTAAAAATATAATTTATTATGGCTTTTCAAACAGAGTGCATTAATATTGTACTGTGTAGCGCTGAGGCTCTATAAAAAAGACTTTCTGACGCCTGCAAACACACAAGTTCCATAAATTCCTAAATAGGAGATTTCAGCTGTCTCTGGTATTATGTGATATTTGCACAGCAAACTTTAATGCCAGGACAGTTTTAGACAAGGATTCTACAGACTCCACTGCTCCTTATGGCAGCCGTGCTGTTTACACAGGCTCAGAAGCCTCCAGCACAAGCCTCTAAGACTGCCTTCAGGTTTAAATCATGTGGTATTTTTAACTTTCAGCAGTGACCAGTACTCTCCCTTTCTAATGCTGGAGGGCTAGGAAGTTGCTGTAGTTGGAAGTCTGGCCAAACACCAGCTTGGATAATCAGGCAGCCCAGCGAAGGCTCCTGTTTAATATTACTCCCTTTAACAGGAGGGCAACCGTGACAGTTCTCGAGACGGTCTAGCACCGGGTTTGTAATTAGATGATCCCCTTGCTACCGTGTCTGTAGCCACCTTTATTATCTATAAGGCACCTTTAAATTTGATCAATAAAACACAGAGTCAACCCAGGCTGTTTCAGTGGTTTGAAAAGGTTTCAGTTATTTCAGAGCGCTGAGCTCTGAGAAGCTACTCCCTGTTCGACACCTCTGTTTGATTCCATGAGAGAGGAACCAGTATGCATGTTTTTGGCTTGCTAACCCAACAGTTAGCAGTGACAGAGAGAAGGAACCAGAGTCTGATCATCCTGTTCCTGCTCAAATGCTTTAAAACTATACATTCAAAATTCTATATCTTAAAAATATAGTTTAATTGTGGAAGGTTCTGTGCGTAATACAAAAAGCAAAAATTTCTAAGCCTTTCAGTAGTTTTTTTTCTTTAAATCTTATTTTTTATGTGCATGGTTTCTGTTTGACAGGTGCTAGATAAAAATTGTGGCTAAGCTGAGAAAGCACTAAAAAAAGGGCTTGGGTGTTTTTGTTTGTTTAAGAGATTTTGCCAAAATACCTTCAAGCCAAGGAAGAAATCACCAGTTTGCATATTGCTATTTTTGCTGCGGTCTCCCCAAGTTCTCTTCTGATCCCTGACGGGTTCTCTCTCTGGTATAAAACAGCTGAATGAATGACAAGAATATTGGCAAGCTCTACGGCTTGTTTTTCATGCCTAGCCTGCTGGTACTTCCGAATGAGTTTGCGAGCTTTTCTGAGTAAACCTAAAGGGGTTTAATTGTCAGAGCTGGAATCTCTTGTGAACAGTTCACAGAGCTTTGGTGAAGACACACATGTGGGAAGATGTAGCTGTTTTATGGCCGGCTTTTGTTCAGCAGAAACAAGCAAGTAGAGAATTTGTAAAGGGTCTCTCTGGCAGTGGGGAATGCTGGTTCTCAGCAGCGGTCGGTAGGCACTGAAACCTTCCCAAGTTAGGGATCTGAGAGTCCATGAGTCCAGGCTATGGAGCCGATATAGGCAGGGATACTGTAGAACTAATTGGGGTCCTGGGTGCCCTGTTAAAGTAACCCTTGTCATCATTTATGCTAAAGATGATGCCCTCCTGGCACTGTGCCACAGTACTGTTCAGATGCATCTGTTTTTAACCCTTTTCTGTAACTGTTGGAAATCTGACAGCACACTGCACTAATACCTTGAGTGCCACCGCAGATGGCTTCCAGCTTGTAGACCAAGCCTCTTTCCCAACAGTGGTGTGGCCTGGGCCGCTGAGTTGCTGCAGTGAATGGAAGGAAGGCAGCAGAGACGCATTAGACCATCGGTGTCTGCTGCTCGTGCCTCTCAGGAAGGCCAGCTTTCCTCTTCCTCTCTTCCATATTTCCTGGGGCAGACGTTGTCAGTGTTTAAAACTTAGGCTGCTGTCATGTCTTTTTCCTCAGGTAGATAGGATAGGTAGTTACAGAAGTGTAAGTTTTCTACTTTATGTGCCTTGAAACAGTGTCTACGAGGATCGGTTTGGTTAGGGTTTGTGTTCCTTTTATGGAACCAGTTAGAGGAAATACTGCAAAGGGCAGAGGAATGATTGTATGGTCAGATAATTGGGACACAAGCTAGTGAAAGCTGTTGTTGGCAGAAGCGTGTATACAGTAGGAAGGTGGGCCCTCTGAAGACAGGGCCTGAAAGGCCAGACACTCGGTTGTCTCTCGGCAGCATTATTGTTTGGTCAGAGAAGCGATTGTGCACTTACTGCTCTGGAGATAAACTGTTACAAAGAGAGGCGAGCCTGCTTTACCGTAGGACCAAGTTCAAGTGAAGGAAATGGAAGCAATTCCTTTGCAACTTTTAAACAGTGAGCAACTGCGTGTTTGTCTGTGTGCCTGTGTCTCTCCCCAGTCTGCCTGGGGAGTTCTGTTGTTCTCTCCCTGTGCAAACGATTTATTTTCAGAGTTTAGGTGTCCCCCTTGCAGACTGTTTCTGAAGACTGTCGGGTTTCTGTCTTTTTCACTGTCTTTTTGATAGGAACGATGCTCCCAGTTTTCTGTGTGGTGGAACATTATGAAAACGCCATTGAGTATGATTGCAAGGAGGAGCACGCGGAGTTTGTGTTGGTGAGAAAGGATATGCTTTTCAACCAGCTGATTGAGATGGCGTTGCTGTCTCTGGGCTATTCGCACAGCTCTGCTGCTCAGGCCAAAGGTAAAAGGTGCACTCCCGGGGCTGGGAAGTTGCTGGCGCTCCTGTGTGCCTCTCAGACAAAGCAGAGAACATTTTATCCAGAGAGCTGCAGCCTATGCTTTATGTTGGTTCCTTATAGACTGTGGCTTTAAAAATTAGCTTAATTCAGTTTGGTTTAGTTAACACACATTTTGCTCATGTGGAATGTCGAGGTAAATTTTTTTTTTAAATTACTTCAGCTGAATCATTAGTATGCTTATTGACCTTAATAATCTGCTCCACTGAGGACCCACAAGGAAGTGAGGAGCGTATTTGAGCAGATGGACTGTTGAGAGTCAATTTGCATTTATGACTGAATATCTAGTTCTGTTTCTTTTATTCTGTTTCTGATGGTTTTATGGGCTGTAAAGTATTTTTCAATGTTGATTCCCACTGCAATAGGGAATCTTATCTAAATCATAAAGCCATTTAAAAGCGGTTCAGCTATGTCTTATTAGAACTTCCTGTAAGTTAGGACAATGTGGCCCGATGCATAGGTTTAATTGATGGGTATTTATTTCCAAAATAATAAACAACCCCTATAGTCATTTACATAATTTCACAATTTGGAAAGCTATGCTGCGGATGTCTTCATTGACCTGCCTTTTTGAGGGAAAGGGAATCATTCAAACAGAAATAACAATATTGCTTGTGGGGTGGCAGTGCTGAAGAGCACAGCAACCTTTCTCTGGGTCTGAGAGCCAGCACTAAGCATGTCCTTTCTTTATCTGGACTAGGGCTCATCCAGGTTGGGAAGTGGAACCCAGTTCCACTGTCATATGTGACAGATGCCCCTGATGCTACGGTAGCGGATATGCTTCAAGATGTGTATCATGTGGTCACACTCAAAATCCAGTTACACAGGTGAGTCCAGCAGCAGTTCCAAGGGAAATTCTCCGCCTGCCTGTGTGGACATAAAGCTTCTCTAGCCAGCTCCCAGTTTCTGTTTACTCGGGGGTTTGAGACATGCTAATCCAGATTAATTTGGTAACTTTACCCCTTCTGTTATTTTCTCCAGCTTCAATGTATGACTCTGAAATCATCTCCCTCTCTTGAAATTTCTGCATTTTTTGCATGCGTTCAAAAGATAAGACTTTTTACTTTTAGTCAATTAAATGATGCATTACAAGAAGGCATTTTACATAAAGTTTACTTAAGAAAAAAATATTTTTGCATATCATGAACAGTGCCATCTGTGTACATTTTGTGAAAGAATGCCTTATTCGCTTTGCCATGATCTTATTTACTTATATCTGTATTTTGCCGTTTTAATTCGTGTGAACAGAGTAGTGGGAAGAAATCAGTTAATACGTTAATGCTTTTCCTGGTGGCTCGCAAGAAAGCAGTGCACCTTAAATTGTCTTCCCAAGCGCATCAGAGCAGGAAGGTAGAAGTAACATGAAAAAATAGCCACCACAGGCAGCTGATGTATAATTCATGCATCGATACAGCAGATGTGTTGTATAAAGTAATTAACTAATCGGAACAATCAGGAGACCGAGAGCAATCTCCAGATGCATCTGTTTGATTCGCAAAATGAAATCTGTCTGTCTTAAAGGAATGTTCTGCAGCGGGATGCAATCCTGTAATAATCCCCTTTCTAATCTATGTCTCAAATAGTTGCCCCAAACTAGAAGACTTGCCTCCCGAACAATGGTCGCACACCACAGTAAGGAATGCTCTGAAGGACTTACTGAAAGATATGAATCAGAGTTCGTTGGCCAAGGAGTGCCCCCTTTCACAGGTACTCACATAGCGTGTCATAATAATAAGACATCGTGGGCAGCTACCACTCGAGGGCTGATGGGATCCCTGGTTTCAAGCAACTGGTATCTGAAGCAAGAATTTGCTAACAGTGCTTAGTGATTTGACCACTGGTAACCTTTGAAAACCTGCCTTATTCATTCTGAACAGAGTTTTTAATGCCCTTTGTCCCTTGGGGCTGGGGGTGGAGATTGTGTCAAAAAAAAAAAAAAAACAAAGAAAACAACAAACCAGTCCTGCAGAAGACATGACTCTGCCAGCTCATTCTTAGTTCCACTGCTGAGTACTCCGAACCCTCGCTAAGGCAGATGTGCAATGGTAAGACCTCCTCAGCTTTGGCTCATGGATGATAGTATCAGTGTTACTGTGCATAACTGCAGCATGCTGGCTACATAAAATCATGGCGTTTGCTCGATTATAAAATGGGAAAGTGTTTGCTGAAATAATTGTAAATTATGTATGTATGTTAATTATAAATATAAGAAATTTCTTGCCTGGAACAAAAGGTTCATAGTTATTGCCCGTTGGGAGTTTATAACCAGTTTTGAAGAATTAGTTCATTTTTTAAAAATGGACATCCTTTTTTCTTGAGATGCTTGTTTTACCATTAGGGAATTTTGAAATGAGACAGATTTATTATTGTTGCATTTCATTTTCTGGCCTGGATTTTGGTAGAAGACAACTAAGACTCTAGGTTTGCCAAATTTGAAACCCAACATCTTTTGTGCTCAGACTTGGCTTATGTCACCACAGAGTGGGGTGCAGCACCCTCACATTGTTAAGGTTATCCTATGCCTTAGTATTAGTTGGGGTGCTTGCTTAAAGTTTCTTTTAATTCTAGTTGAAGATGTAATTATGAATATTAGTCTGCCAATCATCTGAACTTGTGTTGCTCTCATGAACGTTTCTGGAGTGAAGCTGGTCTCAGCTTGTTTTTTATGACACTGAGTAGTAGGTATTTGTAGTGTAGGGTGCCTGAGGATTCCTGGGTACCTTCAGGGGAAGCCCATGCATTCAGCCCTGCTCCATTAGAGGCCTCCAGCTCTGCCTTGATGTTAGCAGTTTAGGAAAGGAGCAATTCTAGATTAAGCTGTAGCCACAGGTCACCTGTTCTCTTATTAAATGTTTGTTTTCTTGTATTTGAGAGCAAACCTTTTAAAAAATCAGTTCATTCATCCTATCAGCAACTATCTGTCTTGTTGTTCTCATCCTTGAGATAGAGAGGATGCGGAATTATAACCAGAAACTAAAAGTGCTCTACGTGACTTTGCAGCAGTCAAGTCAGCCTGGTGGCATGAGGAAGCAGAGCGACTGACTTCTGGACTGGGCTGTGAAGACAATCCAGAGGACGTACTGCTTGGTTCTTAGTGTCTGAAGATTGTTGTTGTTGTTGTTGTTTTTGCTCAGATTTCTGACTACCCCATGTAGCAGTATCCTGTATCTGCCTGTGACCCAGTGTCCCTCTGATTTGGGAAGTCAGCTCAAGAAAAGACTAAAGGTCTCTATGAGCTGGGGATGAGAATCTGGTGCAAGTATTTATTGTACAGTCACATTTAGCCAGTGAACTCTGCTTATTGTACCTTAACACCACTATGAGAAATGAATTGAGCATAGGCAGTTATCACAGTAAGCAGAATGATAAAAGGAAATTTGAGGCTTAGTCTTGAAGCTGTATAGTGGTGGATTTCTTTTCTTTGTCTCTCTCTCTCTCTCTCTCTCTCTCTCTCTTTCTCTTTCTTTTCTTTCTTATTTTATTTATTTTGTTTTTTTGAGACAGGGTGTCTGTATGTAGCCCTGGCCACCCTTGAACTCACAGAGATCTGCCTGTCTCTGCCTTCTGAGTTCTGGGATGAAAGGTGTGCTTCATACTGGTGAATTTCTCTAGCGAGGTCTTCAGAAGAGGATCCCATCACCACAGCTAAGTGACTGACCTCGGCTGAAATTGCAACCTAAGCTATAGTGGCAATCTTCCCTTTCTAAAAATATTGGAAGTAATCGTGCACATGTTAGTAGAAGTAACAGATACTGAAAATTGGTGTTTGAAAAGACTGAACTTCAAATGAAGTTTTTAATACACTGCAACATCGTCTTCGGTTTCTCCAGCATGAGCCCATGATTCCGTACCCAGAATGTTTGCACGAGTAGCTCTTTCCCTTTTGGTTTCATGGTGAAGGTAGGAAAGATGAGTGATAAAGACTTCCTAACACCTACACCCAGAGTATTTACTGAGCTTGTCAAAACTTCTCTTCCTTTTGTATTTGAGATTGGTGATAGAAATACTGTGTTGAAAAATGCCTAGCAAATAAACACTGTTCCTCTACAGAAAGCAGCCTGGTGCCCAGAGGTGCTGCCACCCTGCTCGCCATGCAATTTCTGATTCATCTTCATGAGGACATTTAGTGCATTATTTAATAGGAATATGCCGCTATTGACTTTAAGGGTTTTGTTAAATATGTTAAAAAGTTTTGTTAAATAGTGAAGGGTTTTGTTTTAATATGTTAAAATATTCCAGTAACAAGAATGGCTACAGGATCCGTAAATAACATGTTAGGTTGAAAATCTCCTGCTGGAAAAGAGGGGGTGGGAGGGATCAGGATTAGGTCTTACTAGAACTTGCCTGGGGAGCAAGCCCTGACTCAGGCACTCCCAGGAGGATCGGCTGATACTAGAAGCTAAGCAAATATCCAGTTGATCTTGTCTTCTTAGAACCCTTGGCTTCTCCACTGACAGTGTGGGAGCTGGTGCTCCTATAGATTAAACTCGAAGTGCTGGTTAGTGACAGATCTGAGTCCTCATTTGCTCTATCCGTGTCCCTGCCCAATGGTACGTTTAAAAATAGGTGATGGTTTTTACAATGGGTGCTTAGGTTTTGATACAACAGTGTTTACTCTGCTAATATTTCTAAGGGTTTCTCCAGCTGCAGAGGGATTTCGTAAGTGGTATGTGGCTTGATTTACAGCTCATGCCTTTCTGTCTGTTAGTACTTTCCTACCGTAAATCTGCCGAAGCAGAGTGACGTGTTTATTAAGTTCTCTGTATCACGTGCTTGTTTATTTTTGTAGAATGTTCTAGGATGTTAAAAATGCTTAGCTCATTACAGATCTGAGATTGGATGCTTTGTTGTTGCCTTTGCGTTTTTCAGTGGCAGTGGTTAGATAGGTCGGCTGTTGCATTCTGAATGGCAACTACATAGAAGAAAACAGTCTGATTCTGGAACAGAAAAGCCTGTTGTCATGAAACTTTCGAGGGTTATGGATTTAGGATGTAAATTGGGAGTTATAAAAGTAAATATTTTGATTTACAATAAAACATTAAATTGGTTGCTTGTTTTCTCTAGAGTTTTAGATACTGAATCCAATCAAACATTAGATGAATATATACATTGCTACAAGGACAAATTATTTTGTTAAAGGTACCATAAGTAAAAAGTCAATTCTTATTTCTGCCTAATTAATGTTTCTTTCTAGAGATGCTTAGGTCAGATGGCCCTCATTTTATCTCGGTCTGTTTCGTGAAGTGTTTAAGCCTCTCCTCCTCTGTCACATCTGCACACATCCCAGTATTTCAGGCCTTGGGATTGCTTTCAGTTTCATTTTTACCTGGAGAAAAGATAACTCCTAGCCATGGCCTTATAAAGTGAATGAGAATTGCCATTTTTATTTTCAGTTCCCAAAGATACAGAAACGGGCTTGAATACCCCATCTAGTAAACCACACAACAGAAACAGTTTCCCAGCTCTCCTTCTCCGGACTGCATCTGTCAAGAAATCTTGGATTTTAAAATTAGTATTATTATTAGTTGCTTGCAAAATGGATAGTAAAATGCTGCCTTTTCCTCATGACACTTAGCCTGTGAGTAGGCTGGTGAAAATCTCCACAGGCCTTTGATAAACAACCTACTTGGTGTTCCATCAGTAGATAACACTGAATCTAGTGTTTAGATCTAATGTCTGAATACAGCGTGTTTTTCTAAAAACAAAATAAAAACCCTGTACTTTGTTTTTTGTATTTATATGAACTAAAATGACATCTTTCTTAACTTTTAAAATATTAATAGTCATATTTCCTGAGGATATCATCAGTATTCATATATCACATTTCACATAACATTATGAAATGTATTCACATATTAATACATTTGTTCATTCCAAAATATATATTAAACTTTTAAAACATATTGACAGGCTGCCGGTGTACCAGGCATCCTTCTAAGTAGCTGAAAAAGTCATGTATAGTTAACTCTGTGGTGCTTTTGATGTACCTGGTGTCGCTCTTTCTCTCAGTAGCAGAGAATTCTAGCCCCATGTTTAAATGAGGAACCTCGGGCACAGACTGTTTGGATGGGTGCCCATGGCAACAATAATTTTCAAATCAGAGCCCAGGAGGTAAACCTAGGGTCTTTTTGATCACATACACAGATAAAGGTAGTTCCAGGTGTTCACAACACTCTTTCTTTCTTGGAGTTCTGGTACGGACTTGAAGGGATCCGCTGCCTTTATTCCAGCTGGGGAGAATCTTCTCCCACTTGGGTTTTTGTGTGTTGACTGTTTCAGGGCATGGGGAGTGGTTTAAGTCGTAAGGGGTGGGGGCGGGGGTATCTGCTGGATAAGACTGTGTCTGGGAGGATCCAGAATTCTAGGTATAGTCTTCAGCTCTGGCCACAGCCCTTCAGCTCTTCACATCTGCAGGGTCAGTATGTGTTGTTGAGCCCATGATGTCCTTTTGATTAAGCCCACGGTTAAAGGTTCACGTTTTTTGTTGGGTCTAGTAGGCAGTTGCATTGCTCAGATTTGTTTCAGAGTGCAGGCCTTTTGTCACCAGGTGGGGCCTCCATGATGGACAAGAATGTACGGGCAGTTACCCTGAAGAATAACAGTTTTCTGCTTGATGTCCTTTACCCCTCCTGCTGCAGAGGTTGCAGTTACATCTGTGGCTGAGCACCATGCTCCTTTGAGGGCAGCTCCCTGGACTACTTTCTCTTTTTAGAGTTCCAAAGGTTCCCTCAATCCTAGTAACTTTGGAATCTGCCATTTGTTTGTTTGTTTATTTATTCATTTTTATTTTTTATAGACAGGGTTTCCTTATGTCATTCTGATACTCACTATGAGACCACGCTGGCCTTGAACTCAGAGGGGAATCTGCCTATTAATATTTGCTATTAGTATTTGCTTTGCCAGGTGCTGAACTACTTGATAAACTAATAAGCTGTTATTTGATTGTTAATTGGTAACCACCATTGTCAGTGGTGGGCTGCATTATGTAATTGACAAGTTAGCTCTCTGTAGGTAGTTATATGAATTGGCACAACTTTTCATAATTTAACTTTTTGTCCATTTAAACCAGTCAGGCTATCACTTTTTCCATTTAGCAATATTGCAGTATGTCTAAACTACAAGAAAACATACCCCAAATTGCAAGTTTTTTTTTTAATGAGGCTCATTCTTAGATGATTTAGATAGGTAGAATTTTATAGTAGCTTGGTTAGTTTTCTCCAACCTTCAAATCTATTAATCCTAAAAGCTAACCTTAACAAAGCAATGGCCTAACATAAAAGACTTGATCTTAAATATCTCATTGGCTCCATCTTCACAACATTGAAGTATGCAGAATTCAAGCCATGCCAATTTCATGTGTGTAATAATGTGTAGATATTTCATTTCACCTAAGAGTTTTTTTTTTTTTTTTTTTTTTTTTTTTTTA
>NW_026068037.1:3258601-3307231 GCF_014885135.2 Alexandromys fortis | reverse complement strand
TTTTTTTTTTTTTTTTTTTTTTTTTTTTTTTTTTTTTTTTTTTTTTTTTGAGGCAGGATCATGGCATTGTATTTATGTGGAGGTCAGAAAACTACTCCCTGAAGTTAGTTCTCATTTCCCACCGCATGGATTCTGGGTTGGGCTCAGGTTGTCAGCGAGCCTTCCCTGCTGAGTATCACACAGGCCCCAGGGTCTTTACCCATTCCAGCAAGCACAGATCCTGGCACATCGCAAGAATTCAGGCATTTCTGCTGCACTAAGACATCATCGTCTGATAGCTGTACATTTATTTATGGGTGATATTAGCAGTTGTATTGGAAGAGCTTTGTAGACATTCTTGTTTGCAGTATCTTACTTTGCAAATTGTTTCCCGATTATACTTAGCTCTGCCTGTGAAGTTTACCTAACCAAGAGCAAGTGACTCCTGAGCTTTGCTTAGGAGAGCTTATTGCATTGCGGGTTATCTGGTATTTGTGTTCTGCAGAGGTTGCAGCACGTACCTGATTTTAAGCAGAACGGTAGTCTTGGGAGTCCAAAGGCTCAGCAGTATGAAGACTGCTAAAAATGAGCTAACCGTATATCACAGTGAAGCACAAGCTTCGTTGACAGATTTCTAGCATTATTACATGCACGTTAGCTTTTTCAGGGTAGTTTCAACTGTGCCCTATTCAAGACCCACATTTTCATTTTCTTTTAACTGTTATTCCATTTGTCCATTTTCTTGAAGGAAAGATGAGGGGGTGGGATGGGTTTCAATAACAGCCCAGTGATTTACAGACAGATGCTGATGCTGCCAACTCTTAGGCCAGGGCCTGGCTCTACATGTCCGATCTACATTCGGCTGTGTGAAGGTCTGGAGTCACCTGCACTTGGGACTGCAAATGTCTGTCATGCAGTCCATCCCAATGTCGTTGGGTCGTTTCACTATGAGGTTATGACCAGCGGCACTGATCCTAAACAAAGGGTTTTTCTAACATTGATAGAGATGAAGCCAGATCAGTGCTCTTCTCTTTTTAATGTTTAATCTAAAGATGACAGTGGTTTACATTTACATAGTAGTTGTGGGAAATCTTGTCTGAGAGCTGTGAGTTAAGCAAAACATGGACATCAAGGGCAAGCTTCCTCTTTTAGTTTCCTATGAGATAACAGTCATACGAGAATGCGGATTGTAGACCCCATAGTGGAGCTCAAGCAGACTGGAAGTCAGATCTTTGTCAGGGAATGAGAAGGGTTTGCTCAAAGGTTTACTGAGGTCCTGCCCCTTCCCCCCATATACATACACTCAGTGTTTAAGCAATGTGGTTTCAAATCTAACAGTGTTCCTGTGAAGAAAGAATGCAGAGAGAGAGAGTTGAGCTTCTTGTGGACAGTTTCCGAGCCTAGCACAAGTCCTTCTGCTGGGAAAGGGGAGTTATTCAAAAGCCTGGCGTTTCTGTTTTTACTTCGTGCTTTACAGTGTTTTGAAAATGCTCCATGTCAGACCCAAGGAGCTAATAATGAGTCCGATGATTTTTCTGAGTCCAGGTAGTAGAAATTGTTTCTTCTATAAAGACAAGCCACTCATACATTCACACCGGGCATCAGAGAAGGAATAATCAAACATCCCTCCAGTGTTTAAATGAGCAGAGTTTCAGGTTTATCTAAATCAGATTTACCCAGATGCAGGCATATCTAAAAGAAGTGCTCATGTAAAGTCTACTTAGGTTAATATGATACTTAACCTAATAACATTTATATTTTTAATAATTATATCACAAGCAAGATGTTAAGTGGCTGTAAGCTTCTTGTAAACACAGCTCTAGGTAGAGATGTGTGTGCAGGGTGTGCCTAAGAGTGATGTGTGCTTTGCACAATTGATTCTCCCCTGGTGTCTCTGGAAAGACAATCCCCTCACGGATTCTCAACACTGGTTGGAGCAGTGATGGTTACCTTTCAGTTTCCATATTATGTACATTCCTGTTGAAATATTATATACTTTTACGACTAATACTAATAATATACCTTTTGGCAGATACTTTGCAATTTAAGCTCTGCATATTTATGCAAGGGGTTTGAGGTTTTATTGTAGAAGAAATGAGGACGGCATGGAGAATTTGGTCAAATGTTGTATTATCTAGAGTTTGTATAAAATTACTTTAATTAGACAGAGTAACTGCACCAGCGTTTTCATTGAAAGCTACAACTTGTGCTATTCGGTAATTAAGATATCTGCGTTTTGCAAAATGATGATGTTTTCACCTTTAGAAAATACATTTCGGGGAAATGAGAGTAGAGATGGGTATGTTTCCTTTCACTTCTTTGGTATTCCTTCAGAACTTTATAACGGCTTTTCATTTTTGGTGATGTGTCCTGACTTCTTTGGAAGAAAATGCCATTTCCAGGCACCAGAAATGATCAAGAATGGCAAGAGCTCCCCCAAACTTGGACAGCTAGAGCTTAAGAGAAATTTACAAGTGACCCATCTTTTTTTTTTTTTGTTTTTTTGTTTTTTGTTTTTCGAGACAGGGTTTCTCTGTGGTTTTGGAGTCTCTCCTGGAACTAGCTCTTGTAGACCAGGCTGGTCTCGAACTCACAGAGATCCTCCTGCCTCTGCAAGTGACCCATCTTATCGTGACAAATCGAGGTTTCAGTTGTGCTCTAGTAGTATCCCTCAAGAGAATAGCTTAGAGGGTGGAACTGTTAGGAAAATTCATCCATAGGTAGTCAGGTGTTGCTTTAGGAGGAGGGACACATTCTTGAGAAATTGTGCTTCTCAAAAAAAAAAAAAAAAAAAGAAAGAAAGAAAAGAAAAGGAAAAAAAACAGGAAATAGTAATGAGCTAGCAGTTAGTTCAGCGTATTGTTTGGGAAAATGTTCATTTCATTGAAAATTACAAAAAGTGTTTAATTCCTTCTTGCCTTTAATGTAAGAGATAAAAAAAAGTTGTGTTTAATACCTCCTTGCCCTTAATATAAACAAATTTAAAAGTTCTGTCAAGATTAGTGTTCTAGCACTGGAAATAACGTGTGAGTTTCCCACAGCATTCAGACTGGACAGGAGTTAAAGTTCATTTTTTTGTTCTTGTTTTTGTATATTTTCCATGTGTAGGTATTTCTTTCAGATAACAGTTATTTTCAACTTTATGCCAAAAACATTAGCCATGATGTGTTTTCATTTCAAGCATGGGTAGAACAAATAAATACATTCTAGGTGATGGAAAACCATGAGATTGACCTCACAGAATCAAACCTGTGAAGATCTCCACTTCAAAACCTAGATTCCTTCCTACAGGGAAAGATACTCCATTCCTTAGCTGAAATTAATTAGCATTCAGAAACCAGATCGCATGTTTTTGGGTATTCATGAGATCTCTGAAAAAAAAAATGTTTTTAACTTGTAGAAATGTGTTGCAACACACAGATGGGAAGAAAAAGAAAAAAAAAACCTCTTTAGCAAGCACTGTGTGTAAAAGGAATATTACATTTTACACGCTCCTGATTGCTCTGTGTAAACAGTTTTTGACATCTGTCTTTATAGTTTCGAGGAGAGGAAGACTTTGTTAAAAGAATCATTTTTATACAGCAGCCACCATTTCAGTCTCGCTTTACCTGTATTATGAAAGCAGATGGTCTGCATGTCTTTTGAATATTTATAACTATCAAAAACAATCTCTTGCTATTCACCCTTAGGCTTATGAGATGTCAGGACTGTTCTGGTTGGAAAAAAAATCATCTTGGGTGTTTACAGAAAGAGGATTACATTAAGCTGAAATGACTATACATTTTCCAGTTTAATATTTGTCCATCAGCTGTTTAATCGTATTTAGATAATTGTGTAAATAAGATGTGCTAGCCCTTGCCCTGTCTGCTGAAGGAACCGGCAAGCTTTCAACATGGTTGAGCCACCATTTTGTAGAAGCTGCATCTGTCTCTTCCCATCTCATTTAGCCTAGACCCAAGTCCCAAGCAAGTTAGGATCCTGACATCAGCAGTCCTGTTTAAAAAGCCAGGAGACCTGCAGAAGCACAAGGCCATCTTGGGGACCTCAGAAGCACCAGGGAGCTGCTAGCTGCCTGGCTCCCAAGAGCTTTGTCACATGCAAAAGCCGAGCAGCTGCCTACCCCTGCAAAACAGGCCTAGCCTCCTCCTTCCTTTCCCCAGCTTGCCCTGTTTCTAGGTATTTTGGAAAACTTTTGGAATAGTGGGGGTTAACTGGTTTTTTTGACTGGAAGCTGAGCAATCAGAGATAACAGATTTTGCTGTGGTTGGTTGATTTGGCAGAAAAGCATGAACAGTTTTGGTTTAAATGATTGAATAACCCGATTAGCATTGTTTTGGGGTGTTTTTTTTTTCTTTGAGGGGGGTTGTTAAAGGCACAACAAAGCAGTTTTAAGGGTAATCAGATTGCAGCCCCTTCCCCGTTGATAATCTTGTCCTTGAGAAGGCTGCCCTTCTCCCAAACAAGTCCCCTTGGCCACTAAGATGGCCAAGCGGAACAATCAGGCCACCTTCCCTCATTTTCCAGTGCACTATAGATATACACCACAGTGTGTGTGACTCCCTAGCAGGGGTTTGGAAGATAACATTTGGGAAAATTATGTAACTTCAACCGGTTCCTTGTGTTTTTCTGTTTTTCACATTGAGAGACCTGCAGATTTTCGAGCAAAGGTTCAGAATGTTCCAACAATATGTAAGTCAGGCTTTAGAAAAATTCCACCCTTACCTTTTCACAATTAGAAAGGTTATAAATAATGTATTTGGCTGAAAAGGAGGCTCAGCCCGTGGCAGATGGTATCCTTCTAGAGGGCTGGGGTTTCTGGGAAGATGGCATCCTTACAGATCGGAACTTTAGCAGACTCGGAAAGAGCCAAGCTCCTCATAGGGAGTAGACATGTGCTCTGTGGATCTTAGGAAAGCTTACAACTTGGCTCCTAGGATGAGAGTATCGTGTCACACAGGGGTTAGGAGACCCACAGCCAATTTCTGCCAACTTTTAAATTTGTATCTCCCCACACTGGGATCCTCGGCCTGTGTTTTCGTTGGTGTGCCCTGCAGCAACATTTGAACTCGGAATTTCTAGCATCAGAATTTAGTCAGTTGGATTAATTGACTCCCCGAATGTTGATGTTTTTACAGTACTGGCCACTGACTGACTAGAAAACTTGCCACAGAAATTGTGTATTTGAAAGTGCTCATATAAGTACATACCAAGGGAGCAGAGCAGCAACCACCCCAGCCTCTTTGGAGACATCTGTGGGTTGCTTTGAAAAACCTGGAGGGGGATCTCTTGCAAATTATTGAAGAAAGGCGCTTGTAGCTGAGAGATTGGGCTTTGGAAGTTCACTTGGCAAAAATACTGCTGCCTTTGATGATGGAGGGCAAAAGGAGGAGGATGTTCCAGTGACCCAAAGAAGTTGCTTATTTCTTTGGCCTTCTCCCATCCCTACTGTGTTCAGCCTTGTGCTGAGCATCCAGGCTGTTGTGAGATAAGTCTAGAAGATGCTCAGTGAAGGAAGTGCTAGTTGCCGTGGCCCAGCCTGCAACTTGATTTGGGAAGGTGGGAGGGCCTGGCAGATTTGGAGCCATAGAGCCTGAGGGAGAATGGAGGAGCCATGGGACTATGTCTGGGGTGAAGGGCTTCCTGATACTTGCTATGAAATGCACCTCAGCTTCGCTGAGCTGAGAGGTTGAACAAAAAAAACTGTTGGCCCTTGTCCCTTGACTTGCTACCACATTTAATTTGTGCATCCTTCAGTTTCCCTAGGACCATTTCTGTGGGGATAGGTGTCTCGGGTGGTGATGTGCATGGTGCATATGCGTGAAGACTTGACATGGATTCCCAGCACATACATAAAAAGCCTGGCCTAGCAGCTTGTGATTCCAGTACTAAGAGGAGGAACAGGAGAACCCCTGTGGCTAACTGGCCAGCTAGTCAGCTGAATCCTTGAGCTCTGGATTTAGTGAGAGACTCTGAAAATATGGTGGCGAGATTAGGAAAGAAATCTGGTGTCCACACACCCACATCTGCACAGAGACATCATTTTGAAAATTGTATCTGTTATTTAAAGCATCCTAATTCTTTGGTGTGTGTGTGTGTGTGTGTGTGTGTGTGCACGCATGGTTGTGTATCAGGCTGTGTGAGGAGTTCAGGACAATGTCTGGGAGTCAGTTCTCTACTGTCTCAGACCCAGCAGGCACTTTGCTGCTCTGTCATTGCAATGGCCCCACTGAAAGCGTCTTTGACAGATCTGCATTACCAATAATAAAAGCCCAGTGATGGAGTAAGGAAGTGAAGGGGGAACAAAGGGTCCTCTGCCAAACGGTAGAATCACCTTAGGACTAGGACGCACACTAGAGATTAGGGCTAAGCGGGGGCAGTGGAAGCCTTGATGATGGGCACATATGGGTGCTATTCTCCACATATGGATAGTAATGAACTGCATAGCACTTTTGCATATGAGCTTGATTAAAGTATTTCAGAATGTATTTTCTCACACTGTGCATTCTCCTTTTTCCCCCACCATTGCTGCAGACAGTCACATTGTATTGGAACGATCTAGTACATCACCTACTTCCTAATAGGCCACAAACTTATTAGACAGAGGCTATGTCTGACCCCTCTTGTGTCCTTCATAACAGCCAGTACAGCAAAAAACAAATGTAATATGTAGAACTAAGGGGACAAAGTGGGCTGGGTACTTATTGAAAACCTCTACAGAATTTAGGAAGCCTGTATATTTATTTTTAAATATGTGACCTTCCATGCTGTGCTCTGTTAACATAGGAAAGTGTCAGAATGTCTAGGTAAAAATTAGTATTTGTTTAGAAGTTGGGCCAGAGTAGAAGACCACGAGCTGACATCCATGTGTAGAATCATTGTTATCTATCAGTGATCTCAATCATTTTATTAGACTCTAACATTATTGATCCATTATTATGGGAGAGGAAGTGAGATGGAAGCCGGCAGATTGCTAACTGTCAGGTAGTCATCCTCTGGCTCTGGGTTTGGCAACTTACTAAGTGTCTTTTTGCACTGTGGACTGGGGGAGGCTCTTGGTGAAATTGCAAGCTATTGGATTAATGGCAGGGCTTCACGAGCACATTAAGAATGTCTTTTTAGAGAAATAAAATGTAAAAGTGACGATAAAGTAGAAAGTGTGGGGAGAAAAAGCTATCATGGTGCCTCATTGGAGAGACAGCTGTATTTTGCATAAATAATGCAACTCCAGCCTGTGCATTGCTCCTACTTCTTTAGAGGACCCCCAAACTTACACATTACAGAAAGTTAACGTGATGATGGATGTCAGAATTAATAATAGCCCAAAGAGCTTCACATTTGAAGTAGCTTAGAGAAGATAATGATATAAAACTGTCCCCAAACTGGCTTTTCTGGTTATTCGTTGCCTCCCAACAATGGAGCCTTCTGTAAGCTGTTTCTCTGTAGGCCAACCAGGTCTGAAATTTTAGCTCTTAGGTTTCTACTCTCAGGACCAGGAGGATTGGGGCTTCAGTCTCACTCTTCAGATTCAACAGAGAGTTAGTTTAGCTACTAGAAACTGTGGGTGAGCCAGGAGTTAAGTGACAGCAATTATGGTAACCAAAATTATCTGGGAAAATAGGCTTTTGTTTTTTTCGGAAATGTCGTTGTGTATTTTTTTACTTTAAACCTTAGTGATACGTTAACATCATTGTCTCCATTTTTATTTATTAGAAGGCTGACTCTTGTCCGTGCCTTTTTGTTTGAGTCAGTGTCTCACTGTATGGTGTGAGCTGGACTGAAACTTACAAGTTCAGGTTGGGCAAGGACTCACAGAGATCTGCCTGCCCCGCCTCCCGAGTGCTGGGTTAAGGGCAGACATCACCATGCCCAGCTCTTCAAGGTCTTTTTTTTAAAGAGAAAAATGGCAAAGAGACATTCCTTTCTTTTTCTTTCTCTCTTGTTTTTGTGAATGGGGCTCTTAAAATGTTAATTAGCACGAAATGTATATATTTAAACATTTTCTGGTTATTTAAAATTCACAACTCAAGCTTTACTAGATAAAGCCAGCAATCAAGTCTGAAGATGCTCGTCTTCTGAGAAAGGCTCTTGAGATAGTTTTCCTCTTACATGTGACCTCTGAGCACTGTTAGCTCACCAGCAGCTGAAATCCATACAGTGAACATAAAAATAAAAAATGATTTCTCCTGCTTGGTCATGCCTGACTTTGCTGGGGGTGTTGGTGAGAGGCAGGTGTTGCTGAGGCCGTCAGAGCTCAGGCCCTGGCCTATGTTTCAGACGAGCTTCCAGCTTCCAACTGGTGTCCGTGGCTCATAAACATGTCAGGTTCAGTCACCGCACTACAAAATACCCTACCTTTCTAAATTTCAGTCCTGGCATCATCTGACTGGGGAACGGATGGTGTGGATGAAGGATGGGTAAAGAGTGCTGGTGTGTAGGCTACTGCTTCTACTTAAATAAGCGTTTGATGATGCACTTAATGGAAGCTAAGAACCTGAAGCTTTGGTCCGAGTTGGTTTAGAAAGACTGAAAGCAGGTACAACTTCCCACAGCTGAGGTTGTGGTACCCACCTTGTGCATGCTGTATTATACATGTTCTTCCCTCTCCACACAGAGCATGATCTCCTCCATTGTGAACAGCACGTACTATGCAAATGTCTCGGCAGCAAAATGTCAAGAATTTGGAAGGTGGTACAAACATTTCAAGAAGACAAAGGATATGATGGGTAAGCAAAAAAAAAAAAAAAAAAAAAAGAAAAGAAAAGGCAAAAGCCCATCCCCTTGCCGTGGCAGCATACCATTGCATGTCATTTGGGGGTTTATCAAAGTCACATCGAAAGCCAGATCTTTTGATTGCCCAATTAGAGATCAATTTAGGATGTTTCTTTGGGGGTGGGGGAGTGGGTATGAGTATAATGAGATAATTAAATTCAATAAATGTTTGTGTTTAAATCAGCCACACTGACTCGGTTGTCAGACATGCAGGAAATCGCGGCGTGAGGAGGAGAGCTGTCATTTTGTAATGTCTCAGTGAAGCCCTAACCAGGCCTTGAATAACTAATATCAGCTGTGATTTCTCACAGACATAACCATGCTTTAAGGAATTTTGCTTTTGTTTGCAAAAACGAGAAAGGGGCTGTTTTCACGCCAGCTTTTAAACAGGATTCAACTGTCTTTGACTCACTAAACACTCTTTGGTTTTCACCATTGAGCTGGAGTGGTTTTTATGGCTCCAGACCCCACAGGTAGGCTCTTTCAGTGCCAGCATAGTGCCCTCTCTGAGCATGCATCAAGCTGAGCGGGGTGGAAAACAACTGGTCACAGTTGCACGCTGTGGCTGAGCGGTGGGAGACTGGCGCTTTCTCTTCATGAATCAGTTAGTGCTCATGGGAGCAACCACCGTGGTTAAGGTGGATGTACCTTCTTTCATATACTGTACCTTCCAAATATGTACTACATCTTGAAAGGAAACAGGAATGGAGTGTTTCGTACACAAAGCCATATGCCCTGTTGTAAATCTTTGTTTATCACCATTCTGTTCATTTAATAGTAACAACAGTAATAACTTTTCCTAAAGACTCAGAGACAAGAAACCCGAATTTTGAGCATGTTTTAGCTTTTAATATTTGAAGAAAGGCCATCCATCTACCAAAACAGATTCTTTGCTTTTATAGCTTAGGGCTGTAATGAAGACAATGCATCAAGTTGGGAATAATTGCTTGAATTACTGTTCCATGTGAATGGCCCACTTGGGCTGATATCATTGGTAGAAACTGAAGGTTTCTTCCCATTCTTAGAGTCTGCACATATCATGGGGTATAGGAATATGACCCGTCCCTCTGATTTTAAAATCTGCATATTTAGTGAAAAGAGAAATGGTGACTAAAGTCCAAGTCGAGCCTTCCCATGAGAGGTGTGGACGGTTGAAAAGGCTTTCCTGTTTCTGTCACACAGTTCCCTCTAGTCCCTCCTGTGCAGCAATGCCATATTTGACACACTTAGAGCTGACTCTCAGCCAATCCACACAAGTGTTCTAGCCAAGGGAGAAACATTCATTCTGGGTAGGTGGAAATAAATTGCAGAATTGTGACGGCCTCACCATTGTCCTAGGACAGCTCTCTGCCCCATCCTTAGCAGCTGGTGAGAACCACACTTGTATTAAAAGCATTGGAGCCTTAGCCACACTGGGTATGCTGGCTTGCTCTGCTCTACGTCTTTGCTTTATCCTGAGAAATATTTGCTGAAATCCTTATGCATTCATGATTGGACCTAAATGAAACAAAGCCCAGTGATGCCAAGAGTGACAGCCAGCTGTTATGACCACCTTTGTTCTGTAGACTACTTCCCTCTTTTGCCTGGATTGCTAGAGTTAATATAATACAGAAGTGTTTGCAATTTTTTCTCTAATTGTTTTTTAGTCATAGTTTAGTTATTTGCTTTTAACTTAGCTCACGGTTTCTTGGTGCCATTAAGCGAGCAATGTTTTTGAGGCCATCTTAAAAGAAACAGCCGTTGGCTATGAACACCACTAAGAACCAGTAATAGTTTGATTCCAAAGCAAACATTAAAAATGTGTTTATACAGAGAAACCCTGTCTCAAAAAAAAAAAAAAAAAAAAACATGTGTTTATAGTAGATTTTATGTCTTAAATCGGTGGTTCTCAACCTTCCTAATGCTTCGACCTTTTAATACAGTTCCTCATATTGTGGTGATCCCCAACCATAAATTATTTTTGTTGCTACTTCATAACTGTAATTTTGCTACTGTTATGAATCATAAATAATTTTGGCGACAAAGGTTTGCCAAGGAGGTCTTGACCCACAGGTTGAGAACCACTGCATTAGCTCTAAGATATATTTCAAAACAGCTGAAGGAGTGTTGTTCTGCACAAAGCATATCAAATTGTCTGCAGAGGAGAACACAATGATGGCCAGAAAGTTGTGTCCTGAAATTATCTTGGCATCATTACTCCTCAGTGTGCTCTTTGCTTGCTGATTTCTTTATCTTTCTTTTATTAGAAAGTGATCAGAAATTTTCTTCATTGCTGTCTGAACTTGATTTTCCTTTTTGTCTACTTTAGTTGAAATGGATAGTCTGTCTGAACTGTCCCAGCAAGGCACCAACCATGTCAACTTTGGCCAGCAGCCGGTCCCAGGGAACACAGCTGAGCAGCCACCATCTCCTGCACAGCTCTCCCATGGCAGCCAGCCCTCTGTCCGGACCCCTCTTCCGAACCTGCACCCTGGGCTTGTGTCAACACCTATCAGTCCTCAGCTGGTCAACCAGCAGCTGGTGATGGCCCAGCTGCTTAACCAGCAGTATGCGGTGAACAGACTCCTAGCCCAGCAGTCCTTAAACCAGCAGTACTTGAACCACCCTCCCCCTGTCAGTAGGTCCATGAATAAGCCTTTGGAGCAGCAGGTTTCAACCAACACGGAGGTCTCTTCGGAAATCTACCAGTGGGTGCGGGACGAGCTGAAACGAGCGGGAATCTCCCAGGCAGTGTTTGCACGCGTGGCTTTCAACAGAACTCAGGTCAGTGTTGTTCTGCTTCCTCCTCCTTCCTTCGCTTCCGTGTTCATGTTCTTCTCCTCCACGTTCACCTCTGTCACCACTGTGGTGGTGCCTGTTGCTGTGCCCCTTCCAGCGCACACACTGGCATTGTCTGTGTTCTCGTTGTGGGTGGTAGCTGTTAGTGACAGAAGGTGAAGTGTCTAGCCTAGGTCTTTTTCCGTGTTTCTGTTCGTGCCAAACTTAAATATATTAATGTGTTTTGTTGAAGTTCTTCAACCTTTTTTGATACTGTGCAGCTTAATAGTGGTTTAATTTAATTCTGCAGACATTTCTTAGCTTGCCTTCTTCCGTGATTTGCTCCTGTTCTCCACACCTCCTTTGGTTTCCCCCATTTTTGTAGTAGAGTTATATGCTTTTTACAAAGTGTAGTCTGTCTGCTTTTTTTTCTGTCTGTCCTTCCTTTCTTTCTTTTCTTTCTTGTTTTGTTTAAGACAGGGTTTCTCTGTGTATCCTAGAACTTGCTCTGTAGACCAGGCTGGCCTTGAATTCACAGAGATTCTCCTGCCTCTGCCTCCCTAGTGCTGGGATTAAAGGCATGGGCCATCACCTCTGCTGCCCAGCCAAAGTGTGATTTTTATATGGCTCTTTGTGTATACATTGTGTGGCTTGACCACACTAAGATCGTCTCCTTCTGGTGCCCTTTGCCTATTGTCCAGAGTCTCATGTTAATTTACACAGACTTCACCTCATACCAGAGAAACCAGGGGTTTTGTGTTAGTTTATTTGTTTGTTGTGAGTCCAGAAAGTAAATATTTGGGTGCCATAAAATCCCTTATCACACTATAGATCACTAGGCATCTATAGTGGGGGATGGGTGTAGCTGGGTGGCATTTCACTACTATCTGTATAACAGACCTTGTGCTGGGTTGGTCTGTAAGCTTTAGTTAAATATTCAATTTAGACTTCTTTTGAGGTCTACAAATGCCTCAGGTTACACCATTTACCTCCTGGGCAAATTCCTGTGAGGCACAATCTTCTCTGCAAGGATAGTATCTTTAGTATTTGTAAGTTTTTCTTTGTTTTGTTTAGAGACTAATATAATGTATATGGTGCTTATCTTTAGCCAAGGCACTAAAATATGAAGAACATTTAGCTTTGAGGCAATAGTGTCTTTTCAGTTTTCTTGTTTTTACATGCTTGTTTATTCCTCCCCCCTTTGCCTGACTCAAATTTGTTTATTACATGATCCTAGGAATAAAATTCTGGTACAAAAATAATTTAGTGTTATTCCTTGTTGGCAGAGTTGCTGAGCCTGGGAGGGTGCCCCCTGTGACTTGGTTTGGCTGCCCTGGCTGGACCGAGGGTCAGACCTGGTGGGTCTCACAGAGCTTGTTCCCAGGCTCTCCACGGGCCTTTCTCTTCGCTCTTGTTCTGGTGTTAAAAGAGTGATTTTTACACTGGATTGTCTTAGGTTAAAACTTGGTATTTTCATGAAGTCCATGTCTTTACAGCTTTAAAACTGTTCCTTATTAGCTAGCTAATTTAATATGACTGTTTAGTTCAGTTGGGGCCAATAATAAAAAAAAATCAGTGAATCAAAGGCCACCCTCTAGAAATTCTGACTTGTAAATACAATAATTACTCGTAATGCTTAGTCCTGGGCCAATGTTTGTTGAATTCAATTAAAGCCTTCAGACAAAGACCACACTGACACAGACACAGACTATAGATTTACCGATAAGCCCTTGAAAAAGTGAGCAAATGGTTGTGTGCTAAAGCACAAGGCTGTGTGTCTTGTGAGTGTGAAGAATGAGGGAGGGCTCCGCACACTTCCTCACTGTGGCTGGGTGATGCCCACTGTCTGTCCTGGGTTCTCACACAGAGCCTTTTTGGTTATCTGTAGGTTTTATTACAGTAAGTGGTGCATTTCTCTTGTTCCATGAATTAGTGTCTGCAAAAAGGCGGTTCTCTGTGGTTCACATGGGGATCAGTGTGGTCGTTTTCTGAGCATCGAAATATGGCATAGTTTCACCCAGGTACCACATTTTAAATGGGAAATTTAGAGAAAGAAAATCACTATCCCGAAAGATGTGTTGATAAACAGGTTTAACTTTAACCCTTTATGTAGTAGTAATTGGTATTTCTCAGTGGGAGATACTGGGCCTCATTTAGAACTGCCTGTTTATTCATTTATTTATTTAAATATGGGCTGTTTCATGTGGATATTTAGATGTTCATTGAGAGCCAGCTTTTGCACACTAAAGCATGTATGTATTTTTTTAGTGGTCATACTTAAAAATCACATACAAGCATCCACACGCAGCTGCATTTAGTTCAGTGATTATACATTCATATGAATGCATGTAGTGTGTTTATTTCAGAGTGTATGCATTTCAATAAAAGCAGGTGCAGAGTGAGAGTAGGGTGTGAGCGTGGAGTACGAAAATACACATGCTGATGCATATGTAGCCGGGAGCTCTGCAGCCACGGCGCAGCTCGGGGTGCACTGATTTCAGTGAGCGCTTCCAGCCCGGGCTCAGGCCTTATCGTCGCTTGGGTAGAGGAGGTGCTGCGCTCTATGCAGACCACGGTAAAGCATTGGTGTGATAGGTGGCATGGTTAGGAACGGAGAATTATTTCAATCATTGACAGCTCTGAGTAGCTTTAAGCCCTGGATTTCCTGTTTTAACTCATGAGAATCCCCTCATCATCTTAAAAGGGCTTCCCAAATTAAACGATAATCCTCTCAAGACTGTCAACATAGACGTTAAAAAAGTCTACCATTTCTGAAAATTTATGGTAAAATTTATAGAATTACTTGTTTTAGGGAATTTTCCCTTTCTGAACAATGGTCATGATTTTCTCGGTCCTGAAGAGAGTAGCTCTTAGCACATGCCATCCACTCGCTCAGATCTGCTGATGTCTTCTGATGGAGACCTGTGCCCGGAAGTGAGTGCCGGTGCAGTGCGTCCGCACTTACACTTTCCATTCACCTTCCTGGGATACTGTCATCTAAAGGCTGTGATACAAGAAAATGTATTTCTAAAATCCCAGAGTTCAGCTCTGGTCCTGCTCAGTGGCCTCTCCCTCTTCCTCCTCCCTCCTGTCCTCGGCACATTTTATTTTCCAGTAAAATAAAGAATGAAGATGGATTATTCGAAACTGAGAGCAGTAATGGACCATCATATAATGTTTTATTGAATTTGAGTTCTGTGAATTATGTGGTGGAGAGAAATTCGCCTGCTTAAGTATAACAAAAATCGCTACTGTGTTCCTATAATTCTTCAGTGTAATTTAAGAAAAGTCCACTGTCCATAGCACTATTGACTAAAAGGTAAAAAGGTACCATTACCTGACGTGACAGCTCTTGATGAGCCTACCAAGGGATAGAGATGAATGTGTCTACTTATAACTTGCTTGGCATGAGTCCACGAGCAGGTGGAGTTTGGAAATAGTCTTTCACCTGGACATGTGATCAGGAACTCCCCAAACAGGCAGGCAGCCTGGAGAATATTCTGTGTTTCTCTTTAGGAGAGAGGCTTCCTCAAATAATTTCTTTTTTCTTTCTGAGGGCTTTGAAGTTCCACGGTGCTGATACAATCTATTTTAATCGGTGATTATGTTCAAAGTGGAGACAAGCTGGAGGCCAGGCAGGCGTTTTGTTCAGATTGGATGTCTCTTTTACTTATCTGCTGTTTTAGAGAATTCATAATGAGTTTTTGGAAGTGCTGATAATATTTATTGAAGGTTTTTTCTTTCTTTTACAATTACTAATGAATTTTACTTGTAATAACTTGTATAACTCTTGTTGGAATGTGAAAAAGAGAGGTTTAGGAATTTACCAGTAAATGAATTCTTTAATTGAAAAAAATCAGAGCTCTCACTTCACCACTAAGCAGTGACAATGCAGAATAATTGTATGTTTTTCTGTGTACGACACGCATCTAATCATTTGTGAGATATGAAGTCCCAAGGAAGGACAGCTTCTAACTTCCAGGAAAATTAATATTTATGACATGTTGGGAACTCCCTTTCATACCATACAAGTTTTTGAATTCTTTTTAGAAACAAGGTTACTGATGACTTTGCCCAGTCAAGATCAGTGAGTTTATTCAGCACCCAGAGCACACAAAATGGCTGCACTTTAATTCAGAACCTCAGCCAATTCTGTGATGTTGCAGGCCTTCGTGTTCTGTTCCTTTACTATGATGGGTTATTGGTAGTGATATCTGTATTAGTCAGTCATGAGGAAATAATACAAGTGGGCTTGACCTTCCCTGGCATGGCTGCATATATTTGACCTTTATAAAACAGGAAAAGGAACTACATCCCTATTGAATTCATCACCGCTCAGCAGTCTGAAGAGGGCAAGAACTGCACTCTAGCATCCAGGCTCCAGCGGTTCTCATCTGCATCCAGATTATTCTACATTACTCTTAAGTTATTTTAAAATTAACACTAATCATACAGCTTCTGACAATATTTTCAGGCAATTCCACCAGGGGGCACTCCCCTCATTGAAAGCTCTGGGCCCAAAAAAAAAAAAAAAGTTCTGAACGAGTGGACAGTCCACACTGACTGCTGTGCAGCTCTTTGAGCACTGTTGGGAATCGGCACAGTCCAGGAGGAGACTTGCATCCCCTCCACGGGATGATACTCAGAGGGAGCACTCACTCAGGTTTCCTTGGACTTCACACCAGGTTTTCTCCTTAGTGCTGTGCTCGCAGGACTTGAAAGAAGGGGCTTCTGCCTTCTGTTTTTGTAATCTCACAGTAGTTCTCTGCTGTGGGGTATATTTAATAGAGATGGACGGTGTTCCTTTGTTTTTGTTTTTTGAGATATTTAGACATTTTATTTCAAGTACTCTGGTATAGGACAAACCTAAATATCTACAGGGTATCTTTTGCCCTGGTTCGTTGTTTAATACACTGACTAGTTAGTAGGCTCCTGCAGACTGGTGTTTTACAGAGCACCAGGCAATGATGTCTAAGGCCCAAGTGCCTTGCCTGGAAGGGCCCATGGCCTTGATTATGTGGTAAAGTTAGTCATAGTTCATCGTGACCTCTAGAATATACTCTCATGGTCTTTTCTTTATTATTTCTGTAGTGGATAGCCACGTAATTGTCTTTGTGTTTATCAACAACTTCAGCGTAAGGCATTGGGCTCCGGTGACAAAAGGTCCTGTTGCATTGGAGGAGTCTGTGACGTTTTGCTTGCACTCAATGCTCCTGTCTGCTTATGCACCCCTATCCCATTGCTATACATGGCCTTACCAGCCGCATCTTTTGTTTGTTTCCTTTATTTATTTATTCGTGTTCTGAGACAGTGTCACTATATAGTCGTGGCTGTCTCAGCCTTCCGGGCATGGGATTGCAGGCATGTCCCCATGCCTGACGTCCAAGGTTCTGCTGCCGCTGTTTGTTTGTTTGTTTTCTAAGTATATAATATTTTGCAAGAGCAATGGCACAGACTTTGTGCCTGATTTGTGTGTTAATTTCTATAAGACACATCAGAAATAGTCTAATTTGTTGGCCCAGTTAACTAAGTTAAGTAAGCTGAATGGTGTAAATGGCTGGTTTGGATCTGAGTTCAGCTGATAGAGCACTGTTCTCAGTAGACACAGTTGCAGGTACTAGTTAGTATCATGGCCAAAAGGACAAGGGCCTCAATTCTTCGATAGCATTTCTTGTGAAATCTCAGATAGAACGTCCAGATTTGGTTGCAATTGACCTGTTGAAAGATGCTTTATTTATGATTGACTCAATTTCCCAGAGCTTGTTGGAGGTTTCTTTCCCCCTTAAACATCAACTTATAAATCAAGTGATTTATTTGACAGCGACAGTGTCATGTACCCACATGCTATATCAGTCAACGTGGTGCACACTGACTTGAGAAATTTGGAAGAAACCAGATTTATACTTCCAAGAAACCATAACAATCCCCAAATATTAAAACTTTGACGACCCACTGAGACAGTGGGGCTGATCTATTGGGAGCTCACCAAGGCCAGCTGGACTGTGACTGAAAAAGCATGGGATAAAACCGGACTCTCTGATCATGGCGAACAATGAGGACTGATGAGAAGCCAAGGTCAATGGCAAGGGGTTTTGATCCTACTTCATGATACGGCTTGGTGGGAGCCTAGCCAGTTTGAATGTTCACCTTCCTAGACATGGACGGAGAGGGGAGGACCTTGGACTTTCCACAGGGCAGGGAACCATGACTGCTCTTTGGATTGGAGTGGGTGGGGGAGAGGAGTGGGGGGAGGGGGTTGTGGGTGGGGGGGTGGGGGTGGGAAATGGGAGACTGGGAGGAGGCGGAAACTTTTTTTTTTCCTATTCTCAATAAAATAAAAAAAAAAAAACTTTGGCGAGTCTGTTTTGCCTTCTCTCAAATGTACATGTTTGACCATTTCCACGGGTTGGGTTGAGGCAGGTTGTCAGGTAATGCACAGGTCTTGATTGCCACTACCGCCAGCTCCTGATGTGTCTAGGGAAAGGAAGCAGGGCATCTTGGTGTCCCACACGTTAACTATGGGCTTGAAATCGAAGACACAGCTATTGAGTCCTATGTGCTCAGAGCAGCCTTTGCTTGTACGTCTTCTTCACACTGTTCAAAAGCATTAGGAGGAAATCAACCATTTAATAAACAAATTCTCCCAGAAGAAAAAGAAAAGTATTTTACCACTTTATTGCTGAGGGAAGAGAAACATCTGAAGAGAAGTTTCTAAGTTTCTGCTGTTACTAATAGTGATCTTTGGTTTCAAGTGATTTGATGATATTCTTTTCAATATGTCAAATTCTGGAACAGAATTTTACAGTGTAGAAGAATGGTTATGTATTTCAGGATTGCTTTGTGTTAATTTTTCAACCTGTTACCTACTGGTATGTAACAGAACGTTCTAAAATCACTTGTGGTTGTCTGTTTCCTCTGAACAGCACATTCACATGGCTAGCTGTGGCACTTTGTTATTTCAACATTAAGGAATAACAGAATATTGTCTGTATAAACAAAAGCCTTAGTGGCCTTGAGTGATGTTTGCAGCTCCTTTTCTGGTACCTTCTTCACACGTTTGGCTCGCTCCTCTAGAAAAGGTGTTGTGTCTGCTCTTGTTCGCCCTGTGCCTTTGTCTCAGCTTGAGAACTGCCCAGTTCAATGCTGTTGTGCTGTGGAGAGTTCACTTATTCTTAACTTCCCCCACCATCTCTCTGGGAAAGATTTCACGGCAAGTTAAGCTACTCAAAGGAAGGAGACCAATTAGGCCATTTCAGTTTCTGCTCTATGTAAAGCAGATGCTTAATAAAATCAAGGGTACAATTGAGGCTCTCTTCTCCACCACTTCAGCTGCAGCTAATATATTCCTATAGAGACTCGAGGCCTCTGACCGCTCACTTTCTAAAGGGCATGAAGAAGGCAGGGCATAGGACACTCCCCATACCCTGGCTAGAGCAAGGAGCAAGCTCACCCCGTGTCTTTCCTCCCCTGCAGGGACTGCTTTCTGAAATCCTCCGAAAGGAAGAGGACCCCAAGACTGCATCCCAGTCTCTGCTGGTAAACCTTCGGGCTATGCAGAACTTCTTACAGTTGCCAGAAGCGGAAAGAGACCGGATATACCAGGATGAGAGGGAACGGAGCCTGAACGCCGCCTCGGCCATGGGTCCTGCCCCACTGCTGAGCACTCCGCCCAGCCGTCCCCCCCAGGTGCCCCTTCTCTTCCTCGTCGTTCTTTCTCCTGTACTGAAAAATGTTAATGATTACTCTCAGCAAGAAATTAGATAAATAGATACAGATTTTTAAAAGTTCCATAGACTTTCTTGAGAATTTCATCCCAAATCACTCATTTTGATGGAAAACAGTTCACTCCTAATTAGGGGGGAAAAACTGCCTTGTGTTGTTCCAAGTCTTGGGTTCTTGAGGGTTGAAGAAGTGACGTAGCCACCTCTACTATTGTTGTTACAGATGCATTCTGTTCACCTCAGAACAGAAATAATAAGGCCTGGTTACTATCACTAGTTTGACGACTGCCATTAGAATAGTAAATAAAAAATAAAAAATTTCATTTATATTTATGCTTTGCAATACGGACTGCAGCTGGTACCAATTACATATCATCTCGTTTGTAATCTTTCATAATTAAGTTTAATACAATTCTTGAAGGCAGCTTTAAATGGGACTGATAAAGATTTCTCTCTGAATTCCCAGAAATGGGCACATTTTCATTTTCTTCAAAATGTTCCATATTTTAGGAAGGAAAAATGAGTCTACCTTCTAGCTAACTTTATTGTGCATTCCTGTTTGAAAGTCAGTCCTAACTCAACTCCCTGTAACTACTGCAAGAAGTCAAGACAGGAACTTTCAGTGTAAACCAGTAGATGACAGTTCAAATCCACAAGCAGATGTATTTCCTTCCATGTTTAGTTTGTGGCAGGTACAAACCTGTTACACTAAGATCAACTTCCAAAATTGTTTAAAAAGTTGAGTATGGAACACAAATTCAGTTTTGATGGAATATAATGTCATAATCAGATTTTGATGATTTCTTCTCATCAATAGTCAACGAAAAGTCCATGTATTTCATCAGAGTACAGAAGTTGAGTATAGAGGTGTAGGAAAAGCCCATCCAGGGGTGAGAAAGTAGTGAAGCTGTCACAGAATCCTCCAGTTGAGGACTCCAGCTACTTATTGAGGTCCTTGAACTGGTGACAGAATAGTCTAAAGAAATTATTTCTAAAATCCATTTTTAATGGAACTCAGTCTGTCTTGACATCTGTAGGAGCAGACTGTGGTAAGATGCGATGTTTTGCGAGAGAAGGGTCACCATGTTCATATGTAAGCTGCCTGCCTACTCATAGCTACTGAGTTTGACTGGTAATACTTCCTAAAATACAGATTTAGGAACTCTGTAAATATGTATATGACTTGTGTAGGTTATTATATAAAGAAGTTTAAAACTCTCAGTGTTCATACCCTTACTTTTTTATAGTAACCATCCAGGTGGTGATTGTCCACCTGGGGGCACTAGCCTGGCTTTACCCTTTCTTTTTCTGAGGTGTTTAGAATACTTTTTAAAATAACAATATGACTTAGCACTGGCCATCTTCTTGTTAGTATGCCCAGTTATTTAATTTAGTGCTGAATCAGCTTTCATTTTGTAGAATTTGGGAAATTTTATTTTCTAAATATGATCACACTAATCCTTATTCATTGAGTGTTTTCTGAGCCAAGGTTGTATCAGTTCTTTAGTGATATTTCTTTTCGTACACCCATAAGATACTATGCAGTACTTTCCTGTGTGTGTATTTATAGAGGCACCATATGCGGTGCTGCGTGGGGATAGAAAACACACATCATTTACTTTATCCTGAGTCTCAGGTTTCCTGGTTGAGACACCCTTCACTGTATTGTTTGTTCTCAAAGGGGGTTAAGACTAACCAAGCTGGTAGTCAGAGTGTTGACCAGTGGTGAACGTATGAAGTGGGTAGGCACTGTAACTCCTCAGTGAGATGCTTCCAGTTTCTTCCTAGTGTGGTTTTATTGACTGTCTAACCAAATCCAGAGATGAGTGTCTCTGTGTCTTACTTTTTCCTCAGTGTTAGAACAGTGCTCGCTGTCAGTTGGTTACATTTTACCCTTTAAGCAACACATTAAATTTTAAAAAAATGACCTGTTTATCTGACTGCAGTGACAAGCTAAGTGACCTAGACTCAGCAAAGGGCTTCTGAACGCAGGCCCAGCACGTCTTGATCTCTGAGAAGTTTTCTGAGTAACAAGACCCCACAGAAGAACATATGCCGCATAACTCCCTGTTCTTTGAGACTAAGTTCATATTTCAGCAAACTCACGTTCAGAGCTTAGCCTGGAGCAGGAGGCAAGTTACTTAACCTCTGTATAACAATGTTTCCAGTTTTAAGGTAGATCATCACACCTGCTGTGGTTCAGAGGGTATACATTCACACATAAACCAGCCAACAAATATCAGTCTCTGTTTTCATAAAACAGCATAACACTTTAACTTTGTGTAGTAAGAGTCCTATCTTACAGGAGCGTCTCCGGCATCAGGGACTGCTCACTCACCCACCCAGACCAAAGGGTGTTAGTGTTATAAACCCAAGAGTATGATGCATTCAGCAATCAGTGAAGAAGTGAATCAGAATTTTCATGTAAAATGTGTGCTCTGCTGCACAATTTTAGTTAAAGGAAGAGCAGCCCCAGTGCGGCCGCCTGTCCCCTACGTGGGAGGGTGGATGAAGCTCCCGTTCCTGACTACTCCCTGGCGCCACTGTAATGACGGAGTAGTGCGCCCACCTTGATAAAAGCTATTCCGATTGCAAGTGCATTTACTTCACCTCCTGTGCTATTTGTGGGGAAGAGTGAAGAGGAGTTTGTTTTGCCTGGGATGAACTACTTTATGAATTTTAATGGATGATATAATATTAAAAGCTAAACCAGGATTAAAGAAGATTTTTTTTTGTACTAAGCAAAAATAGTACTTAGTAGAGTGGAGTAGAAAAGATTTTTGTTTCCATTTTTTACCTGGGGAAAAATTCAGCTTTCATATTTTGAAAAGCTGCCCAAGTCAGTTCCCCTTAAGCAATAACTTGTGTTTAGGAAAAAATGTGGTTCTAGAATTCGAATGGCTTATCTCTGATAAGATGCCTATCTGGGCCGGCACGAAGAGCTTTGTTAAATACCTTTTGACTGAGTAATGCAGCCGGCACCAAGCATGTTTTAGACATTTTCTCTGTTCTGTTCTCCTAGTGCTGCTCCCCTCCTCCACCCCACCCCAACGAGGAAATGAGGATTTGCTTGTTTTTTGTTATTTAGGATTCTTGCTTCTTGGTTCAAGTTGTAATTGCTTTATAGAAAACCTAACAAAAATTTTAGAAACAGAATCACAGAAACTTAAACTCTCCGATTTAACTTTTACAAAAGAGTGAAAATTGAAAAACCAGATGAAATCCCAAGTTTTTAAACCAGAGCTGTTCCAGTTGCTACTCACTTTGCTACCATAGAACTGGTTTTTCTTCTAGTGTCATGGACTTTGGGGCCTCCATTTCCATAACATTCGATTTTCAAAGCAATTGAAATGGTTTTTTCTTTCATTTAAGCAGTGAGAAAAATAGGTATTAGAAGGGACCCCATGGGGTGATCAGATCTATCCCTCTGCCACAGAACTAGACCACCCCAGACCAAAGTTTCAAATCTCAGCAAAGCAACTTTGTAGGCCATTTATCGTAATCTGTTGACTCTTCTGCCCCTAAAGTGATGTTTAGCAGATTAGGGCTTCACAGCCCTGTGGGTTCCTACTGACCTCCAATCTTAATGTACCCCTTGCTGGTATAGACCCAAAGCTGGAAAAGGAGCCCCAGAGATCTCTTGGAGAACAGGTGACAGTTTTAGCCACTCTGAACATTGTACAGCCCCATAGGATGCTTGCTTTCCTTCTGCTGCTGGGGCTGGGACGGAGAAGGGGGTCTTACTGTGTACCTGTCTCCAGGAGGTAATTCAGGTGAAAACAACTGCGTCCAACTAGAAGTTCCAAGGACTGGAAAAGTCCATTTCACGGGGCCTGTATTTTCTTTAATCTCCTTCTGGAGTGGCCTCTGCTCACTTTCATGCCCTGTGTTTTGGGGAAGAGAGTTTAGTTAATATGGAACACCACAGTTTGACGTGTATTATCTGTGCATTTATCTTAACATGCTTTATTTTTCTGTTATTCAAAGTTTATTTGCAAGACGATAACTCTCTAGAGAAACCGTGGTCTCTATGGAGGGCCCAGGTAGTGAACTCCTGATTTTCCTTGGCTGAAAAGCGTGGCCCTGCCTCCAAACTAAGTTTTCAACCACATTTTTGCTAGTTTCCTAGGAAAAATAATTCCCCTTGTTGTTCATAAGAAGATGTCCAAGTCTGTTTCATATAACTGCATAATAAAAATTACAATTGGAATTAAAAATGATAGTATTAGCTTTTAAGGCAGAAGTTTGGTTTCCAAACCCCAGTCTTTGTTGGTGGAGAACATTTTTTGAGTTATTCCTGCTTACCTCCATTATCAAAGGCTTGGTACAAATTTTTTAGTAATTATATATTTTGAATAGACTTGTAATGATATATTTTGTATAACTTACAGAAATGTAACTACAATTTAAGAAACATTTTCTTCTTTGTATAGTTCTGTAAGTCCAAAGGAATTCGTTCCGCAGCACAATGCCAGGAAAAGGTGAAATAAACAGACAGGGCAGCTTGGACATCACGTGCGGAATTCAAGCAGCCTTTATAATAATTGAGCCAAAGGCCTTCTACCTGTTCATGGATGGGCAGAAGATTTAAATATGCAGTTCTGGAAATGGCTTTATTATGGAAGATTTTAAAATGAAACATAAGAGAGAAAGGCATTTTTAAAAAGTCTGAAATGAGAAAGGCCATGGTATCTAACAGCTATCGGGGAGGTAACTGTCTATTAGCCCTGGGCACCCAGCGAAGACAACACTGTGCATTATGGTTCTAATTGTGGATTTCCATTGTTAGGGGCTGAAATGGGAGGCAATTGGGAGAGAGTTCAGCGTTTTCAAGTCCTTGAAGCTCCTCTCTTTTCCAGAAAACTTACTTTATGGCATTATTTTTCCTGTCATCTGGCAGTTGCCATCACATTACAGATGCAATCACCTGTGACAGTGTGACGTCCTTAACTTAAGCAATCTGATCTCAGAACAATAACTAATGTTGAATGACCGCACTGTTGATCACCTTGATCATAAAAGGAGTCACGGTGCCCAGCTTGGATGCCCAGCCTGAATAGCTTTGAATCAATTTGGCTAATGAAAAATGACAGCCATGTTCAAAATGTTTTGTAGGTGAAAACAGCGACTCTTGCCACTGAGAGGAATGGGAAACCAGAGAACAATACTATGAACATCAATGCCTCCATTTATGATGAGATTCAGCAGGAAATGAAGCGTGCTAAAGTGTCCCAAGCACTCTTTGCAAAGGTTGCTGCCACAAAAAGCCAGGTCAGTACCACTATCAGGCATTAGTGTTGATCTGCCATGCCTGTGGCACAGTCTACGAAAGACGTGTCTGTATTCAGTGTGGATTGGCAGGACCAGAAGGTTGCGACCTCCAGGACTGTGTAGAGAACTCTGTTGAGCATCAGTGTTGGGATGGCGGTGGTTGGCCCCCAGCAGCTGCTCCTAGACCAAGGGTTTCTCAGGGGAGCTCTGAGGTGGTTAGTAGTTGTGCAGAAGTAAACTCTCGGGGGTACCACTTACTAGGCTGCTTCATAAGAGAACATGTACATTATTATTGTCTCATTATTCCTCAGATGCCCTGCAGTTTTAGTCTAAAAGAATCATACAGCTTCCTTTGCCGCTAGTCTACCTACCATGGTGCAGGAGCTTTTAAAACAACCACATACATTCGAGCATATTAGTGATTTCCGTTTTTCTGTAGTTGTACAGAAGACAGATTGAACTACACTACACTCAGAAAATTTGGCCAACTCTGATGACTTCATAGAGTTAAACTGGAAGTCCCAGACCTCCTCAAAGCAAATTTAAAAGCAATAGCTAGATCATAGAGCCCTTTACCAGATCTCTTGTTTAAATCAGATTCTGCTATGTTGGTACCTGTTTACTAGAGTCCCCTTTAGAATAGACTCACAGTTGTCTGTTAGCCATTTGAGAGCCATGAGTAGGTTTAGAAGCTTAGAATACAGGATTCTCTTCCCTTTCACAAAAGGACTTGGTAACACTGTGGTAGGACTTAGAGGCACACAAGGGCTTGGGTAAGATTTTAGTAACTTGAAATATTACACAGTTCTCTTTTCATAATCGTTAGATGACCTTTTATTTAACATCCTGATGGTGTTGATTTGTGATAGAATATACAATTCTGAGAGTACTCACAACATGAAATTTATAGCATAATACTTTTTGGCTTTTCCTAAACTTTTACTCGGTCTGCATTAATAATGATTCTTAATTGGGGTTTTACTTCAGAAACATGTTGCTCCTGTTTAAGTTGTAGGCCGGATGAATACTTAAGGGATATCTTGGAAATGTTATATAAAAATGATTAAACTCAAGCTGTGGACTGTAAAAAATTATAGCTTTATAGGCCGCATGCCTGCCTTACCCTTCAATCACTGTCAAAGTGATAATTTCTACAATAATATGTTTCTTTTATTGTGAGAGTCTAAACATCAAGTACTGTTTAAACATTAAACGGAGTTGTTTATGTTAGCGCTGTACCCAGCATGTCACGCATCAGGCCACCGTCATCTCTCGTGGAATGTAAAATTCTGTCATGAATCATGGCTTGCATATCGGAAATTACTGTAATTTTGATTGGAAATTACAGGGCTCTTGAAATGTTTCTAATTATGATAGAATGTTAGAACTGCTTCAAACCTGTGTGTTCCTTCAGATGTCTTCATTTACATGCCAAGACTACGCTTTACGGAGAAATGTCCTGTCTCACTCCACCCCACCCACCCGGCACATTCTTGTTTTGACTACTTAGTCTAATTATGATGAGGATCTCTTATTTAAATACATATTATTTTGCCTTTCTTTCTGATCCTGCATCCCCCACCCCACCCTGGCCTGTCCAATTACATAATAAACTGTCTTCCTACAAAGGCCAAGCACTTTCTCCAAATCTCCAAAATGGAGGAGCTAGTTGCACATTATTATAGTCAGGTCAGCCATGAAATAAAACAAACAAAAATTAATATTAAAGCTTTTCCATGCATCTCATGCTGCTTGTCACCTGTCATTTACCTGCATGTGCTACCTCCACCCTTCCCAGTGGCCTTCTGCTAAGTGCCTGCCACCTGTGGCTTGACTCTTGCTTAGGTGACAGTAGAGATTCCCCACATTTGGGCTGAGTTACTGATTTAGGAACCACTTGGGCTTCTTGAGTCTGTTTGGTGTGCTGTGGTGTTTTTAAGCGTCTTAATCATCGTTGCCTCAAGTGTACCTTTCCGCAATGGCAGTGAACAGCTAAGTGTCTCCCGTCTCGCAGTGTCTCAAGAATACCCCAGACTTCCACTCTTCCTATTAGTGGCTGAAGAAACTTCAGGGAGCCAGGTAGAGGCTGCAGCCCAGTGACCATGTGACTCTCTTCTCTTGAACAGCTATTCTGGTCACTAATGTCTTCTACTTCCGACAACATTTTGTAATTCTTCTTGGTTACTCAGTTTAGATGTTACACTGCCCTCTTTGTGAAAACACATGCAGAATGCAGGGGCTCCTTAGGAATGAAGGTCCGGAGACTGTCTGTGTCATAACAGGACATCTGGCCAACAAGGGCGGCTACTGAGTTTAGGCTTTGTTCTTCTGCTTTCAAAGGAAACAGAAAAGCTAATGCAAAGTCTTCAACACAGACCTTTACATGGTGAATTTTGTAACTTCTGAGATAATTGTTTACTTCTCAGACTAGTGATCAGGCTCTTCAGAAGGAAATACTGTTTCTCCGGGTGGGGTGTGTATAAAATGCAGTGTGTTCATATAAGCCTTTACGTTACAGATGCACAAACGGATGTCATTTCTAATGTGCTCAGTAAGACATTCAGCCCTTCCCATGCACAAGAGTGACTTATCTATCCTATATTTATGTATTTGGAGTACCTTCCATTGTGAAAGGAGAGCATGCTCTCCAGTGCCGAGTGCACAGAGCGCTTTGTCTACGAGGAGCCTCCCTGTGTTGATTCTGCCTTATGACCAGGACTAAATCAGCTCATTTCTTTGATGAGTAATAGAAATGCAATTGTTTTAACCCGAAAAGAAATGTCTAAATGAAATATGCAGGTGAGCACTGAAGGTAGGCTACTTTTGTGCTCGGTTAGAAAAGCTGCTACTGCCTACTCAAAAGATGATGTTCCCTGAACCTGATGCAAATGGCTACAGGAACGTACTTTTTCTTTTCGGGATGTTCAGATAAGCAGCAGTTTTTCCAGGTGAGTCAAATTGGAATTTTATCAAACATTTACTCTGATAACCCTCAAATTATTATGGAAGCAGGATTTGCTAATTTTACTGTTTAAAAAAATAGCTGATTTGGATAATAACCATTACCGTGTCAAGGCTCGGCTGCTGCTCGTTGGCTTCGGTGTTTTCATGAGGGAGATGGAAGTGGAGTTTCTCCTTAATAGTGGCAGATGTTAGACTCTAATTTTATTCCACTGAAACCCCAGGAGAGCTCTGAGACTTCAGGTGTGTGTCCAGTGAGGGGACGTAACAGCGCCAAAGGCCTTGCCTTGTCCATGTAATTTTTACATTGATTTTGTGTTTGTGGAGTGGAGCCTACAGACCCAGCTGCATGGGCAGAGTCAGGGGCTTCTGCTGTCTCCATCCTCGCCAGGAAATGGTTCCTCCTGTTTGCTTCACAGCTCAGGGTATTCCTAGGTGCAGCAGGGAGCTATGCAGTTACATCAGACTGGACACGCTTGCAGCGTGATCTTCTTCAAACGCCACAGGGAGAGGACTGGTCACCGTGGTTTGAGCTGGATTAATAAGTTGAATTTATTTTTATTTTTTAAATACACAAAAAGAGGATTTTAACTTAAAAATAGTATGACTTGTAGAATGGACCAGATAATTTAAAGACATTTTTGTTTCTTCTTCTAACAATTTCAGACACTTTTGTCTGTGAAATGTAGGCCTGTAGTATGAATGAGAGGGACTTGGGTCTTCCGTAGTCCTTGGGTTTAAAAAGCATCACTCTGACTTGTAGTTGGGATGTCTAATACAATCAAACTGCCACAAATCAGGAGGGCTAGAACTAGGGCTAAAAATGTAGTGTGTAAAAGAATTTATAGTAGCAGAGCTAGAAATAAAGCAGGGAAGCTGTTACACTGTATCCTAGCATGTTACACTGTATCCTAGCATGTTACACTGTATCCTAGCATGTTACACTGTATCCTAGCATGTTAGGGAAGGCACCTTCAGTGTTGTTCAGGCGGAGCTGCTCTGGGTGGAGGCTGGGTGCTAATTCATTCTTTGAGAATGTTCCTGTCACAGACTTTGCCGTGGCACGATTTTACCTGTGCAGATTCTTATTTAAGGCACTTGGGGCCCCGCAAGCATGCGAGCCAGTTTCTCTTATTTCTGGGGCCACATCTCTCAGGAGCAGTCGGTGAGATCCCTGTGCTGTGTCATCCGAGCCCATCTCTTAGATGTGCAAAGGGTCCTTGGTGGGAGCCATTTCTTTCCAGCTGGGTAGAGCCACACCCTGGTCATGGGCAGCTCAGGTTTCTTGGGGTCTCCTTGTCTGAAGGAGGAAGGGCAAGAGAAGGATTAATGAGAACCAAGGAGGAAGAGGCACAGGGCATACCTAACCCTGCAGCTCCCATCTCACTCCTGTTAGGTCAAGTTTAGCATGTGGCTTGACAAAGCCCCTGTCCTAGATTCTTGACTGGAAAGGAGGGGTTGGTTCCTTGGTCTCCTCTTGAGAGTGTTGTTGGCAATAACTGCTGGAAATGTCATGGGTGTTAGTACTGAGATTACATTTGTTATACTTTTCCAGAACACTGATCTCTCTGTCCGGTTCTAGTTGAATACTAAACCAGCCTATTGGAATCAATGCTTTACGTACCTACCACCCTGGTCAGCATGGCAGTCCATCACATATGCCAGGCAATGTAAAAACAGGACTAGTTAAATTTGTGGATCTGAATAAAGTTAGTTTTCTGTGCTCTGAAACAAGCACATGCTTTGCTAAGCATAAGGCTTGTTCTTCCAGGTCCAGCATTATTAAGAGAAGTGTGTGCTTGCCCATTTTCTGGCTAAAACAGTATATAAAGGGATATCTGACCACTTAAGTACTGTTCCTGCAGAAGTCAAGCAAAAGACCTTTGGCTCTCTTGTTAGTACTTTCAAATGATTTAAAAATCTCACTTTTTATCTTCTGAAGTTGATTAACTGAAAGTCATAAATATATTATTTTTTTTTGCAACCAGCATAGTAGGTTTAATGGTTACAAATACAGTCACAATTCATTAAGCGCAGTTTCCCCACTTTTAGAAACTTTGGGTATAATTCAGAGAAAAGGACTTCTGTGAGTACTGGGCCAGCTCTGTAAAGAGGGTCTTTGAGAGGAAGTGAGAACGGCCACTGTGTGTGGCCGGGCAACAGTGGTTTATCCCATTACAAAGCTTGAATATTTTTAGAATCTTCTCTAACCACAGGCCACCTTTTATCCTAAAATGGTAGCAGACGCCACAAAGTGTGGTCGGAGAACCTGGGGGGGTGGTCCTGACTCAGAAGCTTTTTGGTATTCGGGCATCAGTCAGGTCAGCTCCTCAAGATGGACACCATCTCAAAAGTGAGGGAAAGTTAGCTCAGGGCGAGCATTCATCTGCAAACCTGATGTTAAACTGCACACAGAATGTAATACGGGTGTGATGTTTTCAGTGAGCAACCCGAAGGAAAGGTGAGCTTTTTCTCGGGGGTCTCAGTCATCTTTTATGTTTTACATAATGAATGTAGGTTTTATTTTAGCGTTAGCTTTTCCCCCTCACATGAGGACTGAAAATAAAGGCCTCATGAAATGAATGTGCAGTAAAAGTGAGTTTATGCAGAATGACAATAGGGAAAATACGCTTCTGATTTTCCCACCAGCAAAGGTGGGTGGGCAGAGGCCTGGCCAGAGAAGACAGCCCCACCCACTCTCCTGCCTCCGGGGCTTAAAAGTTTGTAAAGAACTTGTTCCAAGTATCTTATAGAAGTGAATTCTTTTGCATGGTAGAATGACACAAAATCAGAGATCACCTACTAAGAAGTACTGTCTGTGTTTTAAAGATTGGTAGGAATAGACCTTTCTATAATTGGCTGCTGAATAACTTATAAAATATGAACTCCAAACCATTCATGGAGTTGATTTCTGATTGTCAAATTGATGTTGTTTTTCTCCCTAAGTCTTAATCTGCTTCTATTATAGGTTAATAAAAAAATAATCTATTCTCTTGATTTTTTTTTGATTTAAGAATTCCAGCTGCTTTTGTGTTGTTTTCAAACAGTTCCCTTCTCAAGCAGTACACTTCAGAAATTGGGTTTAAACACACTGTTTCATAAACTGCCAGCCTCCTCGGCCGCCCCAGTGCCTCTGATTCCGTAAATCAGATCATAGGCAGCATGCTGTCCTATAATAAGGTGTCTGATCCTTATTACCAGTTTGTTGATGCACAGACTCCTTCAAATTGACCATCGCAACACATGGTTTCCCTGGAACTGGCTGTGATAATTAGCGTGGTTCTAATGAGACAGAATGTCACTGATCTTGTGCTGAACTGTCGCGCATCGACACTACGGATGGGAACTGTCAGAGCCCGCCATCTGTGACAGCGCTTGGCGTGCTCCAGGAGCAAGGTAGAGCGTGCTCAGTAGAGTATTTTCAAACAAATGGCCCTTTTCTTGACGAGGCTTCGCGATCTGTTAAAATGGAAGAGAACGGACGACCCAACTTTGTCCTACATGAAGCCCGTTTTGACATTCACATAGGAATATACGTTCAGTGTTACATAAGAGAGGAATCTTTTGTTTAGCAGGTGACTTTAAGTGACAGTTTTCCCTGTTGCGTGTGCTTCTTTATGCTTGTGTGTGTATGTGTGTGTGGCCTTTCCCAGTGGCCCCATATTGTCAGCTAATAGTAAAACGCTCACTTCAGACACTTTCCCCTGGTTTTAAAATTGCCTTGTTTAGGAGAGATTTGTTGGGGAACTGAGGATGGGGTTTTTTTAGTGATGGAGTGGTCTGAGGTAGCAAGGGGAGAGAGGAAATGGAGAGAATCCGAATGTGGGCAAGAACTCACGAGAGGAAACAAAGTGGACAAGACATTGGGTCTGCAGACTCCAGAGAGAAGGAGGGACGTTTTCCTGGCATCAAAGTCCAGCACTGCTTATCATTCCCAAATATGCTTTGTTGTTCTTTATTTCCTCCTCTCTGGCAGACCACACAGGGCTTGTTCTGAAGAACATTTTCACTAATCTGATCAGGCAGCCAAATACGCCAGGAAAACTGCTTTAATGATCCCACTAATTACCTCAAGTCAATATGAACTGTATTATTAGACTGAGGGAAAATATTCCATTAGGTCTCCCCCTCGGGAGTTCCTCCGCTTTGTGATGTCACCGAAGCCTTCACCCTCTCGCTTGTAATTAATTTTATTTACACACGCAGGCACGCACAAGGTCACACCTGCAGAACCAGCGCTGGCCAGGGAGCTTGTGGTACTCGGGCTTAATCAGATCTGTCATAATTACCATTCTGCATGTTTCTGACACACGCTGTGAAATATTTCAATTTAACTGCCGCTACCAGCACAACCAGATGTAGTGCGAGTGTGGCTGCATTGGAAATATTATTCCGCAGGATAAACCCCTCCTCCTCCTCTTCTCCCCCTCCCAGCTAATGTGGCACGGAAGCTGATGTACCCTGTAAATCTTGAATGCAGCGCTAGATTGATAACAGGCGATTAGACAGTTTAACCACAAACAGCTTGTTCATTTTTCACAGATGAAAACCACATGTGGTGTAACTAAAATTTCAGCCTTCTTTTTTTCTAAGGGTTGGGGTATGTATATGTGCGTAAAATGTCCTTAAATAAAAATAAAATGCAATACAAAGAAGTTAAGTGTTTAGGAAGATGGAGAAGTTACCTAGTTCGTTTTTTTTTCTCCAGATTATTTATCAAAGCCTTATCAGATTCCAGTTTTCCACTTTGACCAAAACTTAAATGGGAAAAATATGTGGTCTCTAGTGGATCTGGGCACTGTGTTTTCAAGTATTTCTTCTTTTGCTCTGTGGGCATGGAATAGTCCTTTGACGTTATGCCTTTTTAAAGAGTTAACCCTTTTTAAATGAAAATTTTGAATGAGTTTCTAAGATTGAGTAAATGTAATTTTCCAAGAATAGCTTTCATTGTTGTTTTTGTAGTTAGTAAGCTGTCACTCTAGCCTTTGTGGTCAGATATCAGACAATTCCCAAACATTACGGGCACAGCCAGGAAATGTCTTTCCTCGATATTTGTTAACATGCAGTCATTTTGAAAGATAGAGTTAGAAAATGGTAGTGTCTGCATTAGAACACCAGAGAGCCCTGCAGGAAGGTGCAGGCAAGCCAGAATTACCACCAGGTCAGGAGAATCCCTGTAAGTGTAGAAGCTCCATAGAAGTCAGAGCTGGAGGGAGAGGAGCGCTCAGAGAGTAGAAAGAAACCCAAGTAGCACAGACACAACTGTCGTTCCCTTCCGAATGGACATCACACGCCAGATCGGAGCACTCTTCATTCTCCTGCTTGCTGCGGTTAGCAGGGTTTCCTCTGGCTTTGGCCCCTTCTGCGAACACTCCTTCCCCATCTCTACATCGCTCCTTCCCTCTGTGAAGTTCTCTTAGATCACTGGAACGACCTTCCATCCTAACCCGGCTGTTGGGTGTTTTCTGTTGGCTCTGATATGTCTCCAGCTCTGAAACCTAACATTTCTTGCTGATTCCCATGTTCTTTTGGCCTGAGTGTCATGCTAAAGGGGAGGTTAGTCACTCATGTAGGGTCTGCCTATGAGGCTCTAGTTCAGCTGCTAAGATGTTCATTCACAGTTAGTTTGGGCTTTTTCCCTCCTTTGTGTACCCTTCATCTATCTTTGTAGATTCATTAGTTTTTCTTGTCTTTGGTTCCGCAGTCTGCCCTGTCGTTTCAAAGGTGTTATTATGGAAGATTGCATTCAGCCTCCATCTTCCATGCACCTACCATCCCAACACTGTCCTCCTAAGTCTAGATGTCACTCAGAATCCTTCTTGGCGCAAGAGTTCCTCTTCCAGTCGGTGAATGAACTCAGCCCTACTGCAGTCTACCTGTAATTTCAGGTCCCAAAGAAGGCCTTGTTACTGAATCAAAGTTGGGGAGAATGAAACTCGGAACCTCATCGATACCGTCTGTGATAGCCCAGAAGTCTTCACACAGCTGCTACACATTCCACAGTCCCCGGCAGGGTCTCTATTCAGTGGAATCCTACAGTAGCTTTTTGCAAATAAAAGATCTTACTCCACTGTGAAATCTCCTCCCCTAGTTTTTCACATTTGCAGACTTAGCCAGTGTGTTGGAACACTTTGTGCTTTAAAACACTTGTTGATACAAAACGGAACTGGAAGGACAGACTCAGAGCTGACAGATGCAGTTAGGACCCAGTGGTGTGCAAGTTTGGGAATATTCAGAATTCTGATTATAAGGGAAGAATAGCTTTTCCCATCGTATTAGGCTACCAGATCCCACTCTTTAGGGAAAATCGATTAGTTTTTTTCATGATCTTACTGGGTTCTGTTTGATATAAGAGTAGTTTCCATGTGTGTGTCGTTAACAAGACACAGATAGCTAGGCAGTGGTAGCACGCACGGGAGCAGAGGCAGGCAGATCTGTGAGTTCAAAGCCAGCCTCGGCTGCTCTACAGAGCAAGTTCCAGAACAGCCAGAACTACACAGAGAAACCCTGTCTCAAAACAAACACTAACAAAAACCAAGCTACAGATAAAGATTTAGTGGCCGTGACAGTCTTCCTGCTGCTCTGACTCAGTCTACCATCCGAAGCCCTTCTGAGGTGCCCTGCTTTAGGGCTTCAGACCCACATGAGGAAATAGGTTCCCCTAGTGCTCTCTTTTGGTATCATGACAGTGTAGCTCACACTTGGCTTCTGAGCTGAAAGAATTAGAGCACTGTCTCCTGATTAACTCTTCTGATGGGGAAAGGGTACAGTAGCTACTGGCAGATGATTGATGAAACATGAACTTCATCTTTCAGAGGAAACCTTGAGTCTTGAAGAGCTGTGGCCCAGTTACCCTATAAATAAATGTGCTGTGTGTTTCCAAATAAGTCGTTTCGCATCTGAGGCTCTGAATTTCTTCAGGAAGTTAAACATCTTAAGGAACATTACGTTTAATGCCCAGTGTAGAACCAGTTCTGTGTATCTGAGACTGAGACAGGCGTTCATTGCGAACGAGACGCTATTTTAATGGATAGTACTGCCCAAAGAGGGTTTAACAAAAATAAATCACAGAAGCGCTAAGGGGTCAAGTAATGGGAAGGCTTTGTTTTACAGGCAAGTGCTGTTTTGGTGGCATCTTCATCTGAGACTTGTCAGGGATGAGGGAAAGCCACCCCCCCCCCCTTATGCAGCAGCTTGTCAGGGTCCATCCGGGCAGAGAAGAGCAGTTGGACTCAGTTGAAGAATGGGCTTGGCTTCATGGGTGCAGGAACAGTGATTGCCAGAATCAGAGCAGCACGGAAAGTCCCAGGTTTGGGAGAGGCTAGGAAAAGAGAAAACACAAATTAAAAAGGAACATGGGAGGCAGCTCCCTTAAGAGGAGACTGTGCACCACATTTGGAGGCATGGAGCATGGGTGCATGCTAAGAAGTGTCCGGCACCAGCAAGAGTGCTCCTTGTCATGGGTGTAGCTTGGCTTCACTGGTGTTTGGTGCTCTAAATGAAATGCAGATTAGGTAAAAATCAATTACTTCAGGAAAGTCAGGGAACTAAAGGCTGTATGTAAACTCTAGACCCACAAACAAATGCTCTTAGGAAATCCAGTGTAGGCCACGCCAAGCTGTTACTGCCTAAATTGCCTTCGTTCTTCCTGGCTGCCAATTAATTTTTTGTTTCTGTGTTTGGAGATTGGGGGAAGGGTAATAGCCTAATGCAGAATAATTTTATTTTAGTAATTTTGATTAAAGAAACTAAGTAACTTGGACCCTGGTTAATCATAAAGACCAAAGCCTTATCCATCAAGCTGACTTTCCAGCCAGAGTTTATGTTTCTGTTGCTGGGTAGATTTACACTGGTCATTGTGGATGACTGTGTGCTCTGTTACTCCTGTCCTCTGCCCAGTTTTCTTCTTTTAGTCTTCACTTCCTCTCCCTCTTCTCTGGGACTAGTCTTCTGCCACAGCAGTAATCGCCCTTAATGCTGACCGAGCAAATCAAGTGTCCCCTCTGATAGGCAGCTTCTCCTCCCTAACTACCCTGTCCACCCTGGAGTCCATGCCTTTGATGCAGCTCTTTGCTGCCTAGCCTGTGTCTATCCTGTTCCCTTCCCTTCCGTGTAAAGCCATACTTCCCACACTTCCCCCGGCAGGTCGGCAGTTCTCAAAGGATACTCGCCCAGCCTTGTGCACCCTTAGAGAGTTGCTCAGATTAAGGTATGAAGCTAACCAGATTAGGATGTGATTTTACATTCGGAGTTTGTAAACTCATTCTCAGGTTGGTGACATGACCAGGAAAATAGTGTGCTCTGTGTATATCAGTGCAGTTTTCCATTGACGGTTCTTAAGGCATAGATGTGTTTTAGTCATGACCTTCAATCAAACTGAATATGTAAATCTGGTAAAAATTCTCTCCCATTGGACTGACCTGAGAATTGTTTAGGGGGACCATATTATCCCTCCCGCCCCCCGCCCCCCACACAGACTTGTACATACTCAAAGGTACAGCACTGAGCCGAGCATCTCAGGGTGTGATTACTAGGAGTAACTGTTTAACTCTGCCTACCTCTTCAGAAACATGTTCCTTGGGAGTGGGAAGGAAGGGAATTTATTTTACAAATTCACAGATAACAAGTTTTTCTAATTTGCTGAATCTGTCTACAGTCACTCCACCCTGAACGCGTCCGATCTCATCTAATTGGCTGAATCCTATCTAGATTAGTTATAAAAATATTTTGAAGTATGTGAGTATATACTTGGTATATGTATGTGTACCAATGTACACTTAAAGTCAGGGACCCTTCCCATTCAGGGGCTCTTAACTTGTATTCAGCTTTTCCTAAGAGGACAGCTAACTTGGATGAAAAGAAGTGGTTTATTTTGTGTGACCTCTAACTGGAAGTTGATGTTTGATTCAGTTATCAGCACCAGCAACAAATCCTGGCAATATTTGTAATACAAATTTACCACCAGCAAAAACCCATCTTCATAGCACAGCCTGTCTTGACAGAACTCTGGAAATGTTGTTTTTCTGGCTCATTGCTAGGAATCTGTTGCTCTAGATCGGAGTTTAGTGTGCTAGTTTAAACACACACACATACACAAACACACCCACACACACACACCTTTTACTAAATCAGAAATTTTTGATAGATTGGCTTAGTCCAGTCCATTCCCACCGCCCTGTCTAAGTTATCCATAAACCAATTATGTATATCAGTATAATTGGTTTTCTTTGTAATCTTATGTATTTTATTTCAAACATGTGAAAAGGCTTTCGTGAGCCTCACCCAGACTGCCAGAAGGGTCTGTGGCACCAAAGAGACGAGATCAGTGATAAATGGAGCATAGGGAACAATTACATGCTTAACATATTAGCCTAGGAATTTTTGAATTTACCTGGGAAACATTTTCTTCCAATTTGTTTATTGCTTTCTGGTGTGCTTATTTTTCAAGTGCCCATCACTCTAAAGCATAATAAGAGGGGATTGCAATAATTGCAATAGCATCTAAAACAAAACCCGAAACGGTACCAGCAACCTTGTTTCCAGCGTAGATACCTAGCAGCAAGAGCTGTCCTTGATGAGAGAATGCCCGCTCTGCAGATGGAAAAGCATTTACAAGGGTGCTGTATTTTTTCTTTCCCTTCTTCCCTTCCTCTCTTCCTCCCTCCATCCGTCCTTCCCTCCCTCTCCCCTCCCTCCTTCCTTCCTTCCCTCCCTTTCTTCCTTTCTTTCTTTTGGGGGTGCTTGAGGGGGTTGAGACAGGATTTCCCCATGAAACTCTGGCTGACCTGGAACTCACTCTGTAGTCTATGCTGTCCTTGACCTCCGAGATCTGCCTGCTTCTCCTGGGATTAAAGTCTTGTGCCACCACTGCCTGCAAACTACACTTTTAATAACAACCCTGAATTGTGGGTGGCTCTTACCTTACTGAGTAAGAAGTGTTAGGGAAAATGCATCCCCACAGTTTGTGTGCTCACGTCTCCCCTTCCTCTGCACCGGGCTGCCTAGGGAGAGGGTCCTTGTAATGACCTGCGGAAGGGAGGGCAGAGTAGATCTGTCAAGCCTTCTTTCTCTAAAGAGCACAGAACAGCGGGAGGATGCTCAGAGCACAGCAGGGCCACATTCCATTCCTGCCTGCCCGCCTCCTCTTCAGCCAATTCTGCACTGGCTGTCCCCAGCTGTGCTGTGCTTAGGGGTTGTGAGGAACAAGGGAGGCAGCCTGTTCCTAGGCTTAGTCTCCCTGGTGTGGCCATTATCACCCTGACCCCTAGGATGCTTCCAGAAATAACTAAGCTTTCTGGCTCACAAAATTTGCTTCTCTTAAATTAGACAAACTTCTAATGGACAGGTTAGCATCATGGAGAAAATCGCATGGCTTGAGCCACACAAGAAGGGCAGTCCAGCAAAATCATTAGCAAGTCACTTGTCCGTCTTGGGGGCTGACACCCACGGCTCATACTTCCCAGATCCCCTTTAAAACTTCTTTGTTCTTTCTCCTAGAACATTGTAGAGGGAAGGTTTAAATTTTTAATTCCCTGATTCTTACTAAGCGTAATGGAGAGTATTGCTCATTGCTAAGGTGTCTGTGATACTGAAAATTTACATGTAAATCTGTTAAAAAATGTAGTCCAGAAATATTTGTTAAAACAACGTAGTGCTTCCACTACATTTGCCTCTATTATTTGTGTAAACCAGCATGCTACCCTATCAGGTAAATTACCTAAAAGATTACTTATTTTATGAGTTCTCATTTTTATAATTTTTTTTCTTTTCACACATGGCTTACCCATTCAGCTTCATGCTTACTGTTCTTTAGAATTTTCAATAGGAAAGAAACACTGAAATTTAACAATGGGTAGTAAGCAGCACAATACAAATTTTACTTTGTAAGTGTGTTAGAGTTGGCTTCAGGAAAGTCCGTTTCCTAAGTTTCCTTTTCTGAGAGAGTCCTTTGGTGGCCCTCTGCTTCCTTGAACCTAGGAAGCTTTGTCAGTTCAAGCCTTATTTCTTTAGGTAACACGCCATCCTTGTAGACTTCCATTGCTGGACCTTGCAGCCGCGCATGAGACGCTGGGAATTGCTGAGGAATTGCAGTCTGTTAGTACAGCCCAAATTGGGCCATTTTCATAACTTTGCCTCACAACTTAATTGGCCGTCCAGTTTGTGGTGGTGAGTCTTCTGCCAAGTTTTTACAGACACTGAGTGTGAGCCTTGGGATATTTCCAGTTCCCTCGGGAAGAGTACAGGGAAGTTTGCTAGTGCAAGGCCATGTGTATTCATGTCTTTTGGTAGGATTGGGGTGGTCTAGAAAGGAGCCCCAGAGTAGAAGATAAGGGACCAGAGCCACAGGTGTGCAGAAATCCAGGAGGCTTTACCTAGGGCTAGAGTTGACAGGAACTACATTGGTTATAGAGGAGACAGACAAGAAAAATCAGATTTTTAATTAAAGCCATTTGCTATGCATATTTTTATTACAAAGTCACTACAGAAAAATCAGAAACACAAGCATAAGGAAGAACATAAAAATATCCATAATCTCAATCACCTAGAGATACTCTGATTTAATATCCTGATTTAGGCTCTTTATATACACAGACATGTACTTGTGTACATATGTGTGTAGCGCTGTATATGTGTATGTTGTGTCCATTGCATATTGTAGTAGCCGTCAATTTCCTATCAGTGGATTTAGGTTACATTCAGCATTTGTGGTCACAGATAGTGTGAATGTGAACATTTTTGTGAAGTATTGATGTGCAGTTCCTTTGGAATAAGCATTGAAAAGTGAGTTACTGGCTTAGGAAAGGAATTTGTCTTTTAAGGGTCATCACCAGACATGGTTACCATCTGCATTTCACGTTTCAGAAAGAGTGTCTGTTTATACCCCAATATCAGATAGATCCAGTATCCCAGCCTGGGTGTGGAGTTGGTGCTAGAGCTCTAACTGAGCTTTCCTGTTTAGGCTGCAGCCCATGTGGGAGGAATAGGGTGACAGCTATTCTCTTCAGCCTTCTTAATATGTGCCGGTCTCTATGGGCTGCTCAAAGTGTGATAGTGTCAGCAGTAATACAGTTGAAATTGTTATTGATCACCAACAACATACTGTGAATTAGGTGGTAAAATTAGATGTCCTTTAACAAAGGACATATTTGAGGTCCGAAGAAGTTGACGAATCTGCTCCTGGTTTCTATCAAGCCTCTTAGACCTTAGAAGCGTAGTATGTAGAAGAAGGCAAGAGGTTATGGAAACTTAAGTCATTTTCTCAAGCCAGTGTGGTAAGGGCTGTGGGAAGCATCATCTATTCGGACGCAGCTAGACTGTTTTCTGCCAGGCACTCACCCTTCGGTGTGGCCCGTTCTCTGAAGACAGGCCAGCCTTAACAGGGGCATCCTTCTTCCTTTCTCCCTCACCCACCACCCACGGCTTCTCCTGCTCCACTTTTGCCACTCTGGTATCTGCCCTTCAAGGACCTTTATTATGCCTGCTTTAAACTAATGGTTTTGGATGTCACATCCTTCCCAATGGACTATGAGTTGTTTAAGCATTTTTATTTCACTTCTTTGCAGCATTCTGTGGTTATCTCAGACTAAGCATCAGATTGAATGTGCTCTGTCTCATTTGTAGTGATCACTGTGAGATTAATGCCTTTGTTGTCCGTATTTTTTAGAGGGGAAGTCTTCCCAGAGGCTCTTATTGGTATAGATACTTTCCTGCCCACTGTGTGCCTCTTTGTCGATCTACTGAGGGGCCTGACCATGGCTTGAGGGAGAAATAACATTTAGAGAGAAGGAAAAAAAAGCCTTCCTCCTAAAGAAATAGAAAGCAGGACATGAGGCTGGCTTTAGTCCGGCTGAGTATGAGGGACTGGCAGGCAGAGGACTAAAGGTAACCTATGAAGCCATGAGCTTTGCTCTTGTGTTGGTAACCTCTCGAGGTCACATTGAACAGCAGAAAAAGTACGGGCAGTTGGAAGGTGGATTCACCCTCCAGTTCTTTCCTAACAGCCACTCAAAGACAGTCAAGGGACTCAAGAAAGCTAAACTGCCATCTGTTTGCCTGTCTGAAAGCTTTCAGAGCTCCAAGGCATGCTCAGTCTATAGCCCACAGGCCCCAAGTATCCAAGGATAGCTGTGCATGGAGCCCAGGACAGAAATCACATGCTCACTTATGGATTGATCCTTCCTTCCTTCCTTCCTTCCTTCCTTCCTTCCTTCCTTCCTTCCTTCCTTCCTTCCTTCCTTCCCTCCTTCCTTCCATCCATCTGTCCTTCCTTCCTTCCTTCCTTCCTTCCTTCCTTCCTTCCTTCCTTCCTTCCTTCCTTCCTTTCTTTATTCTGTAGCTCAGCTGTGGGTTTCCAGGTGTGATCTTTGTAGATGACATCACTGTGCCGCAGTGTCTAACAGGAGGACACACCTGCAAGTCTCCAGACTGAATTATGGATCACATTAATTTGCTCTTTATAGTACTTCATTAGCTGTAGGTGGTGATTCCTTGCTCATAAAAGCTGAAGTCATCACTGGTCTGCTTCTCCTGAAAGTCAAGAAGAAAAATTTTCCACTGCAAGCAAATGAAAGAATTTGGTGCCTCTAAGAATCAGTTAAAGAAGAGGTGCTTCAGTTTGAGGAAGCCAGTGGCAGGCAGTTCTTAATGCTGGAAACAGGCTAAACTTGAGAAGTTACGGCATGAATCTCGGGGTGCTCTCCATTTTTGATACACCCTTTATGAAGAATGAGAATAAAGAGTTGGAGGTCAGGAGTCAGAATAGTAGAGAGAGGCCAACCATTCTATTAAAAATTATGTCAAAAATGGCAGTGACTGGTCGTATTGGAGCAAGTAGGTTGTTTTTAGAGCTCATGTTCACATATAAGGCATATGAGCCGGTTCTTGTCTTAGATTTGGAGTATATATAAAAGTCAAACACACATGAAAGGCTCTTTCCAAATCTAATGCCCTCAAAATAAAAGTCCACATCTCCTTTTGAAATCCTCTACTTCTGTCTAGTGAGATTGTCTTTTTCAGGTAAGTGTTTCTCAACCTTCCCAATGCTGGGACCCTTCCATACAGTTCTCATCCTCATGTTGTGACTGCAAACATAAAATTATTTCATTGTTACTTCTTGATTGTAATTTTGCTACTGTTGTGAATTGTAATATAAATACCTGTGTTTTACAGTGGTCTCAAACTGAAGGGGTCACAGCCCACAGGCTGAGAACCACTGTTTTAGATATTTTATAGATTGTTTAGAATGTCACACATCTTCATTCCTCCTTTTTTACCTTCTCAACCTGTCTTCTGGAAAGACCTTTAATTTTAAAGACTCCACACCTGGCAACCTTGTAATGTCAGACATTTGTATCTCCTCTGGCCACGTCATTATTTGAATCTTTTGCTATGAACCCAACAGTCTTTGTGGGGCCAAAGAAGAACCATTATGTTTTTGTCCCATGTCAACGACCTAGCGAGGGTAAGGAAAAGGAGAAAATAAAAACAGTAGAAATCAGACATTGCTGGTGTTTTTTTTTTTTATCTGATTTCATTGTAAGCAAAATTGAAAACTAAAGATGGTTTGCTAGTGACTCTGAGTGCCCTTCTAACGTCACTAAATTTCAAGAGATTTCTTCCTAGGCCTGTGTAAATGTTATTTTTTATGCTAATAATAAATCTCCTGAAGTTCTGCTAGAGTTGCTTAACCTCTTAATAACAAAGGGGCAAAATGAGAAACTTCTAGACAGTCATTTTATGGCCTATTATTACCCCAATATAGAAACCCGCAGATTTTTGGCTAAGATATTATGTCCCTTAAATAAACTGGAGAGTCTGCAGGAGCTCAGGAGTCGAAAAACAGTAATCTCAAGAGCTTAACATAGCAGTATTTGAAGATGTTTTCATTTTTCTTCTTCTTAGTGAATGCATCAGAAACCACACCTTAAAAATGAATGTTATCAGAGGGCAAACTTGGATATTTAAGCTGTATTTTCTTTAAAAACCCAGCTTGGACAAATGTGCACATACCCTACCCCTTTCAGTAGAGAAATGCTTTTCCTGGTTCATTCCTGCTCAGACTTTAACAAGACGAATGTTAACTTAGTAGGGCAGAAACTCCAGTCTCTGCTTGTGCTGCTGCTGGTGTTGTTGGATGGAAGAGGAGGGTGGTGCACTTCCTGCTGGTCTGTGGAGGAGAACCTGGCCCTTGTTAATGCTGGGGCACAGTCGCTTGTTAGGCCATCGAATAATTGGCTTCAGCAGAGGTTTCCCTTCTAAGGAATTTTCGTGACATTTAAGGCTGATATGTTAGGTAAAGAACATTATCCTAGGACAAATGTTTTTATTTCAGGACATGATGGAATTCTTTTTATTAAATTATATCATGATTTGGATTGGGAAAAAAGAAAAAGGGCCTCGCCTGACGCCTCAACTTTAATGCCTTTAATCAAATAGTGACCTTCTGCAAACTCGCTAATTCTAAGCATTGGAAGATCAATACCACTTTGCCACCAAAAAATGTCCTAGATGATGAAATCTGATGTATTTAAAGTATCATTTCACCCTTTTAACCTAGTAAATAATTTAAAATGCTTTCAGTGTTGCTCTGCATGGATTTTATTTCTCAGTGTTCAGTGTCCAGAGGGTTTGGATTGGAAGATGGCAAGCTGGCTTGAGAGGCATCCAGGTCGCCCTCTTAGATCTTGAGTGTCTGAAGTGAGAACCCCCCCCCACAAATAATATATTTTGGCTACAGTGCATTTAAGAAATAAAAGCTGTTAAAGTAGGCCTTTCTGTATGTGGAAGGGGTGGTTTTAAAACACAGCAGCCACGTGACATCTTTTGTTACATCTTAAGCCTTTATGCTAAAGGTGACAGATTCAGTAGTTCTGACAATTAGAACCCATTTCTCCCCAGTTTAGAGAAGAACACTGATGTGAAATTACCCTTGAGTGCCGGCAGCTTTGTAAATAAAAAAAATTGCCCTCTATTAGCATGTTTGCGGGCAGATTAAAAACTGTCTTCATTTGCATAAGGAACACTTACAGATTCTTTTAAAAGTAGGACATTATTTCCTGAATGATAAATTGCAAGCTTTGTAGTTAGTTGTTGTTGAAAATGTACTCATTCAAAATGCCTAGTGTAGTTTAGTCTACAATGGTGAATCTTTGTTACAAGTGCTGTTTAATGGATTATGTACTCTGCTCTTGTTCCTACTACAAAACTGTAATTCATGCTTTGCACTAAAATGTTTGTATCAAATACTTTCCTATTTAGATTGATTTCTTTTAATATCATGTATTACACGATATGCCCCAGAGATTGGAAGAAAATACTCCCGCAAATAACACATAAAGATGAGGGTGAGGTGCGTGGATACAGACTTTAAAATGTTTTGCCGTTTAGAACTCAAATTACCATTCGATTTTAATGTATTTTTTTCTTAGATGCAGCGGGAAATCATGTCATTTTTCTTTCTCTCTTTATAGCTCTTAGTTTTAAAATGTATATGTACATAATGGCATTATATACATATGCATATTGCATTAAGTGCCCCCCCCCAGTGTTATATCCCCTCGGAAACTTTGGAACTCCCAGCTTCGTCCCAAAGCAGGCATTGTATGCATCTTTGTGCATGTGAGGATTCGCAGGTACAGCATGTATTTCTCACGGGACATTGGTTTCCTGCCGCAGAATCACTGGGTACCCCTCTGTGTTAAATGTCAGCATTGAATTGTCTTGAACTCGCTGCTCTAAAGAATGGCATGGAAATCAGAGATTGAGTTTGGTTGGAAGTTAGCAGCTGAGAGATGGAGGTGCCAGGATTTTTATTTAAATGTGGCACAACAAGATTCTGTCAGCAAGCACATCATTAGAATATTGAGTTTGGAACTGCTAATTTTTCCTTTAAAATGAGCATACAGTCGTGTGTTTCGTGGACCATAATAAACTGCCATTGTGTTGTCACGGAGTTTGTTTTGATTTTTGTAACACGGGTTTGGCAGTCACTCTGCTTTTTCTCTTTCCCGTTTCTCCCCCATTCTTACACTTTCTTATTAGATCCCGAACCAAAACCAGTCAGAAGGATGTTTCTCCTTCCAGCCGCCTGCACGCTATCCCCCCCCCCATCCCCGCTTTCTTGCTTACGGTAGCAAGACATTTGCAGATGGCTGTTGGTTACTATAAAGTACATAACAGTATTTCCTTTGTAGCAGATGGATTTAAGACTTTTAGTTCTCAATAAATGTAGGTTTACAATACATAACTTTACAGGATTTGTGTTGTATATAACAGGTTTGAACATATTATCTCAGAATTTATCTGCATGGCATTTTCAGCTTATTCGGGGTCCATGCCAGTTTTTTTCTTTCTTTCTTTCTTCCTTTTTTTTTTTTAAGTAATAGAGAGTGCTGTGATTGATAGCAACAGCTCAAGGCGTGATTTTGAATAGAAACAAAGGATTTGGAACAGAAGGTGTCAAATTAAACTTTGTCAGTTTGAAAAGTAGTAACATCCTGAAAGTCGCACTGATTTATTTCCGTGTGGCTACTGTTTATATTTGCCCCCATTAGATGCAGTGTGACGGCCCTTGGCAAACTCACTACAGTTAACTTCAGGTTGTTCTTGTGCCATTTGAGTTTTCTGAGAACCTCTTGGTCCCATTTATAAAGGCTTCTTAGGCCCCCATCTTTTCCACTGTTCAGAGAGCTGTGATCTCATTTAATTGTAAGAGTGGTTCCCTGATCCTCCTGCCTCTGGTTGTACAGCAAGTCCCAGAGACTCACCCTGAAAGGATAAAGTTCACATTTTACAACCAAGCCTTGCATCTTGTTCTTACCTCCCTCCCCCTATGCAGTGTGGACCGTCTTGGGGGTTCTTGATTTTATCTGTGTGATGTCAGCAGCCTTCAAGCCTGCTCATTGCCCTACCAGACACATCCATTCTGACGGTTAGGGGGCTGACCTAAGAAATGGGATGGGAGAATTAGAGGCATTTGTGTCCCCCTTGGTTCCTTTCTTCACATCATACATTACTGTCATGACTGACGGAGTGAAGAGCAACAGAACTTGAGCTAGGCACAGTATTCCAAGGTATTCAGTGTAAAAACAGATTATTGCCAATCCTAACTGGGAGTTTATCAGTCTATCTCTGTTGTGATAAAAGAAAAAACAAGGTATCAAAAATGTGTGTTTCCCATCATTTAAAAGATCAGACAAGCACGACCCACTTTCTTTCGTCCTCATTTTCTGAACACCCTGTGGAGCTCTGGCAGTCCCAGACGCACCGCCAGATATTCGTGTGTGAAGCATCTGATTCTAGTCGCTGCAGCCTGTCCTGTCTCCGAGAGGCGGAAACACGCTTCAGCTACAGATGCCTCGCATTGTTTTAGATAAGGAATTAGAAGTATTATTTAAGGGCAGGAGTTAATCGCAAAGTACTGGAAGTGTTATGTTAGTCATGGGCAATTAATAAAAGTGAGGATCTGTCTGGGAAGCGTGGACGCACAGAAGTGACAGCAGAGACAAGGTGTTTGTTCAATGAGTCAGTTTTCTTTCTGAAATGTTTGCTAGCCCCACGTGAGTGTGATTATTTAGGAATTAGCTGTCATTACTAGCTGTTTTAAAAGAACTAATGATTTTCTCTTCCAAAGAACATCTGTGATCCACATGTTTTTCACTTGCATCTGATCGCCAAGTGATCTCTGCCTTGCTTACAGAAGTTTCCGAAGGATTCGGTGAGGTTTTCAGCTCTCCAAGCTCTTCTGGCATGAATCATTCTTAATTTAACTCTTGGCAATTTTCAGCTACTTGTATTTATATCTAAGAAATTTATTTCTGAAATAATTAACATGATAGCAGCTCAGTGTTGAGTACTCACAGGGACCAGCTAAGTTAGAGGGGCTCTCCTCTGTCTTCTCGAGCCTTCTCACTTCTCGGGGAAGGAAATAAGACCATGTTTCCAGGCATCCAGGTTGTGTCAGAGGTCACAGACGAAGGATGCGGACAAGTAGTCAGGAAAGGTAGCTATCAGTTCATACTCAGGTGTCCAGGGGTCAGTGCACAGCTAAAGTCTATCCTGTAACAACGTTTAGAGACATGGGAAGGAAAGACCTTGGACCCAGGAAAGTAGATGACATTTTTACGACTTGCTCCAGATAGCAAGAGTTTATGCATCCAAACTAAATAGTATTTCCAGAGCAGGCGTGTCTCCAACACTGTAAACACGCAAGGTCAGCTTTGTCATTTATGTTCTGTTCTCTCAAGTAGAGCCCAGTTCTGGCATTTCACAGCAGTCTGAACATACGTGTAAGGGTCCGGTCAGGTGAGAAACAGCGCCAGGGCTCGGTCATCAAAGCAGAGACTGGGTTTTTTTTCCTTTTTAGTTGCTATTCGTTCAGATTAACTCTTTAGTGTACTGCTCCTTCTCATCTTGAATTGTGTGTGGCATTGAATGAGAGCCTTATCACATGACCATTCATATATATGTGTGTGTATACACAGATACGTGAACATTCACATATATTTATACACACTGAACATTTATTTATATGTATGTATATACACACAGAGCATTCACATATATATACACATACATAACATTTGTGTGTGTATATATACACACAGATATGTGAGCATTCACATATATACACACACATGAACGTATGTGTGTGTGTATTTGCTTAATTAAACACAACTGTTAAAGGATCAAACTTTCTTAGAGGTATTTGCTTGTGTGTGTACAGCCCTGGTGTAAAAGAAAACAAAGCAGCAGTAAAGCCTGAATAATACCCAGGGTCGTGAGTGTTCTGACCCACTCCTTCCGCAGTCTCACAGACAGTCTCTCAGACCAGTTCTGGAGAAGAAGGCCTTGTTCTCGTTCACTATTATCACGTATAGAAGTCTCTTTTGATTGGCTCATTGATTTGGAAAAGAGAAAGAAAGACATGCAATTGTCAGTAACATAAAAAGCAGAACCCTCTCTAGATAGATCTAAAATTCGCATAATCAAGGTATTGTCCTATCCAGCTACCTTCCTGGAAATTTCCAAGAAAGCCCTTGATTTTAGAGCAGTTTCCCCAAAGCAGAGTCCCACATGGGGAATAGTGTATGTGCCTTGGGGTTTCCTCCCCAAAAGGAGTAAGGGAGAACAGGGAGGGAAGATGGCCTCAGGTAGAAGTTTGTGTGGGGGTGAGGAGATCATCCCTGGAGTGTGCGCAGATGGGGAGTGCTGTCTGTGGTACAGGACAGACTTTGTACCAATCTGCATGCCAGTCACAGGGAGACTGGGGGATGGGGCCAGGGACTTGCAGTGTGTGCAGGTCAGGTGTCTCTGGACAGTCCAGTGAGCTGTCAGCAAGCTGCGGAGTAGTTTGAGATGGTGGCAGTCTAGGCTGGCGGGTTCCAGCTAGACACCGTCCCTCCCTCTTTCCTTCAGTAGGGCAGAAGGGATGAAAGTTCCAGGGGATGATCAGTGTCTGATGTTGAGCCATTCAGCCAGTGAAAATGTCATGGTCATACAGGATCAGATTGGGGCCTTGACTGAGTTTGCCGTTGGCTCTTTACCATGAAAACGTACTGAAGTTCTTGCCTAACAAGTCCTCTACCTCTGCCACTACTGACAGAAAAGCAGAAACCTGCGGTTCCCTGGAGAGATGGCTCAGAGGTTAAGAGCTCTGACTGCCATTCTAGAGGTCCTGAGTTCAGTTTCCCAGCAACCACATGGTGGCTCACAACCATGAACAGTGGGATCTGATGTCCTCTGTTGTGCAGGCATACATGCAGACAGAGCATTCATGCATTAAAAAAGTACATCAGTGCATAAAAATTAAAATAATCAGCAGTATCATATTTTAAAAAATGAGTTCCTTGTTGAAGAAATCTCCTAATGTCAGTGATAATAAAACCATCTATATTCATGCCCAAGCTTGCCTGCGGCACTGGTGTGTATGTGTCACCGGGGTGGCAGGTAACAGGCTTTTTTAATGGGTTCTGGTGACCCAAGCACAGATCTTTGTTGCTACAGAATACACTCATACCCACTAAACCATCTCCCCATGAAGATATAAATCTGAACATCCTCAGAAATGGAGCCTGCTTCCCCATAGCTACATCTATCCTCCCTTAGTGGATTAAAAGAAGAAATGTTAAAGCAAATTGGAGTGTGATGAGTGGGTGGAAAGTTATTGGCTATC
>NW_026068037.1:3206101-3253601 GCF_014885135.2 Alexandromys fortis | reverse complement strand
GAAGGCTGCTGCCTGTTGAAAGCTAATTTCAATTCTTTCTGTTAGGTGAGAAAACAATGCAAACTACCTTGTTTGCTGGAGTTCAGAAAAGTAATCACGTGAGCCAAAGGCATTTGAATCAAGATACTGTAAGCTAAATTTCAAATGTTTAAAAAAAATAGCATTTCACTAACTAAAGATTGTCGCCCACGTCCTCCTCTTCCCCAAGTTAAAAGAGTCAGCAGAGGATCAGAGAAATTGATGTCGGTTTTTTTTTTTTTTTCATTTTAAACAGCCCCATACTTAGGACATCAAATAGGAATAGAATTTGGTAGTATTTGGGAAGATCTCTTCTAGGAAATGATTGTGTTGGAAAGCAACACCATTGTGCCAGCAAAATTATCAGATCTTTTACATTTATGGTCTGCATGGTTTTGTTATTTTACGATAAAGCACATGTTAGCAAATGGGGCCATGATGGAGTGTGCAGAATTGTTGAAGACTGCACATTTTGGAAGATGTCTCCTAGTAGCCCATGTTGCCCCCCAATGTCATTGTAACCCATGTCTCTCCTTCCTGCTGCTCACGGCTCTTGATAATTTCTTTAGCAAGCTTCATTGTGTCCCAGTATTCCGGAGATGTGTACACACTGGGCATGACATAGTGCTTCAGAGTGAGGTAGTTTACGAGTAATACTCAGCTGTGTGCATCCGAGTCTGTCATGGATCCCTTCACTCAGCACTTTGCCACTAATTTGTATGACACTCTGTGGCCATATAATACTTGCATATTATGCAAAAAATGATGTTGATCGTATCTTCCTGCCACACAACGTGCAGGGCTGACACGTCACCTTTGAAAATGTGTGTGCCCTACTGTGTTGCACTTCGTAACAAAGTCTGTACATATGTACAAAATGTGTATTGACTGGTGTTTAGTACGAAGACCTTCTGAGCTGGCGTCCACCCCTAGTATATCTATAGTTGACTATGCTTATCTGAACTACATAGCTTGAGTAGAAAAAATTCCAGCGGTTCAGGATTGTCCTGACACAAGTGTCCCACGCATACTATATCTAATTCTTCCGTAGTCCCAATTGTTCTCATGTGGCTGATGACAAGATCCTTGATTGTCACAATATTTTCAATAAATGAGATACTATGAACTGCCTGGTGATATTTTCAACAAGAGCAATTAAAATGTGTATGGCCTGTATTATAGCAACGGGGATGAGTCTACTGTGCTAACGCCAGCCAGAATGTGGATGGCAGGGTGGGAACAGCGGCTCCAAAGCAGGAGCCATCCAAAATGTTAGTGAAAGGAATTCTCAGTGCTCCTTCTGAAAAATCCTCTAAATGTAAATAGTGGATACTTGCATGTCTTTAGACGAAAGTTGAGCTACAATCTACTAATACGCACAATTTTTGATATAAAGTGCCCTCATACGAAATGTGGTGAAAGGTGTTTGTCAAGAATACGATACCTGTTTAACAATACCATATTAATCCATGTTAATAAAAATAGTTTGGAATTAATGTTTAAAATGCGAGCAGCATTGTTAAGCCTTTCTTCTGTTCCTCTATGTGGGTGTGTATTTACACACATGCACACAGCACATTTAACTTTATGAGAAGAACACTACTAACATTCACACCTAATCCTCGTGTCAAAGATGAGGATAAAGTCATCTTTTCCTGTGGGCCACTCCCAGCTGCTAATACACCTAACTGTAGCCGAAGCACTTGTCTTGGACTTGTCTTTAATGGTGGCTAGTGGAAGATGCGGTGGGGTGTGTGCAAGGAAAGAGCAGAGAAACTGCAAAACGATCTCTTTTGCACCAAGTTAAATGCTGAACATTATTTCTTTACTGAGAGCTCAGTAAGAAATGCATTCAGATAAGTCTTCATTCTAGTGACAGTCTTTAATCAAGCCCTACCATCTTTGAAGAAAGAAGTGATGTCTATTGCTATCTGGTTTTCCTCTCCTGAGAGATCTGACACTGCCTGCTGGGTGATGTTCAAGTGCGCGTTCTTAAAGGTGTGTGTCAATGCATTCCTCTGGAGCATTCTGTTCAGGGCAGACTGTTGATCAGCATCTCCGTGCGGAGCAAGTGTGTCTCCCCACACTTGTTTGCACTTTTAACTACCTGCTGAGGACTCCGCTGGCATTGTCCCTCAGTGTGCTTAAACAGACAGCAACATTTGAAGAGTTCTTCATTTTGTAAGACACCACAGTGTCTCATTTAAAGCTCTCCATCCCACTAGGAGGCACTTAGAGCATGCAGACACTAACATCCCCACTTAAAAGACAAGCAAACAAGGAAAGCTCAAATAGGTTAACTGACTTGCCCAGCTACAAAGTGGTCACATTAACCTCAAATCCAGTTCTTCCATTTTCTCAATAAATTTTTCAAACACACTGCAATTCAGTTCTTACATGGATACAAAGCAACATGTGTTTTGCTAAAAGAGAAAGTTGAACACTGATGTAAATCAAGTATGTTTCACCCTGGAATAATAACCTCAAATTCTGCTGCCTTCATATGCATGAGAGCTAAACACATCATTTTTTTCATTAACTATTAGGAAAATTGCAGGAAAAAAAAAGTAGCTGGGTGGTGGTGGTGGTGGTGGCGCACGCCTTTAATCCCAGAACTCAGGAGGCAGGGGCAGGTGGACCTCTGTGAGTTCAAGGCCAGCCTGATCTACAGGAGCTAGTTCCAGGACAGGTTCCAAAGCTACAGAGAAATCCTGTCTTGAAAAACAAATCAGGAGCAGAAGGAGAGAGAGCACGAGCAAGGAACTCAGGACCGCGAGGGGTGCACCCATACACTGAGACAATGGGGATGTTCTATCGGGAACTCACCAAGGCCAGCTAGACAGGGTCTGAAAAAGCCTGGGTTAAAACCTGTCTCACTGAACATAGCGGACAATGAGGACTACTGAGACCTCAAGAACAATGGCAATGGGTTTTTGATCCTACTGCACGTATTGGCTTTGTGGGAGCCTAGGCAGTTTGGATGCTCACCTTACTAGACCTGGAAGGAGGTGGGAGGTCCTTGGACTTCCCACAGGGCAAGGAACCCTGACTGCTCTTGGGCTGATGAGGGAGGGGGGGTAGATTGGGGGGGGGGGAGGGAAATGGGAGACGGTGGCAGGGAGGAGGCAGAAATCTTTAATAAATAAATAAATTAATTAAAAAAAATGGAAACAAAAAAAAGAAAAAAACAAACAAAACCCACAAAGAAAGCATGGAAAAGAAAAGCAAATGAACTCTAGAACCATCCTTAACAAATTTAACATTTTTCTACTAATACTTTATGAAATTCACTGAAATTAAAACAAAGTATCAACAATAGGAGCTTAGCTGACCCATGTATTTGCCCACAATACAACAGCATGTTACATTTTTGCCAAGTAATGAATCTTATTTCTAGAGGAAATTTAAATTTTTTTTTCTCCAGAGCTTTCTGAGAATTTTCAAAAAGTCAAGTAGTAATAGGAAACCCCAGGAGAACCCCACAAATATGTGTAAGAGAAAACCAGAGCAAACCAACTTCTCTTTAAAACAGCCTGTATGCTTTCAGATCATTTTGGAAACTAAAGTACATCAGTCTCAGTTCTGCATAATAAAATATGTAATTAAGCAACATTCCACGATGGATTAAAGAATTAAAAGCTTCAGGTGCAGAAAAGAATGTGTTGGCATTTTCGTTTTTTTCAGATGGCATTGTGAGGTGTTGCCTTTGGCTTTCCTTTGACATCCTATACACAAATAAGTAGGCAGAAGCAGGTGAGAGGAAGAGAGAATGAAGAATTGGCTCCGCTACAATAGATCCAAAGAAACCAGGGAGGATATTTGTAACATGCCCAAGAAAAGGAAATTAAAAAGGGCAGGAATCTTCCTTGCCGGAGGAGAAAAAAGTAAATAAATCTTCAACTAGAGCTTTGTATATGAAGAAATAGAAATCCCGGAATAAGAGATGGCTGGGCTGGGCTGGGCTGGGCAGTGGCCTCCACTCCCGCTGCACTCAGGAATTCACACACCAAATGATACAACTCAGAAAATTTAGTTCTCTAAACAAGAACTCAATTTCATTAATATTTCCAGATATAGAAGTTCGTGGAGGCATTTGGCACTTTTTTAAAGGATAATATGTCAAATAAAATCAAACCACCCAGATGTCAGAATTCTGCATTTAACATTAGTAGAGGTTCATGTAATACATAAACCACAGCTACACCCAGTTGCTCAAATAAATTTACTATTTAAGCCTTGTATTTTAAAATCCTGTCACAGATACACATTTGGTGGAGGAATAAATGAATGAATGAGTGAATGAATGATATTAGACAATGTAGCAGAAATTCTGACCACAGTGGAGTAGAAATCACATTCTAGGGACTGCCTCTTCATGGTGAACTTTAGTTTTCTTTTGAAATTGTTTACTATTTATGTATTTAGTGTGTGTGTGTGTGTGTGTGTACATGTACATACATCCACACACACGTACCACAGCACATGTGGAGGTCAAGGAACAACTTGCAGTCCATTCTCTCCCAGTGCTCTTCGGGTCCTCGGGTCGTGGGGTGGAAGCAAGTACCTTTGCTGGCTGAGACAGCTCACCAGCTCTTCACAAGGGTGTTAACCGGACAAAGAGGAAGAGGCTTCCGCAGTCTTTAAACACCACATCTCAGGACGCCTCAAAGATAGCAGTGTTCTGCTTCTGCATCTTATAAAAGGAATTTGCTAAGACTGTCATATATATCAGCACAGAATAGGGTATTTTAAAATTAATACAGAATTTGGAGAGAAAGCACAAAAAGGTAAAAGACAAAACAAAACACACATCAAAAGGAAAACCAAAAAGGAACACATGAGCTCCTTTATAATTTATTAATGGGAGCTATCAAGGTATGACTGACAGAAAATAGATGGACCTATTTGATGTACAATTTGGTCCATTGTTGTATGTATCAAAACTCTACATAATATGTGTATGTACAAAATACAACTAGTGGTGTGAGCGGCCTGTCACTATCAGGCAGCCCCTGCTCCCCTTCACACTAATTCCGCCTGCCTACCTCTCCATTCACAACTGCCACCATCCTCATCAAATTGGCCTGTGTCCCCATCCCACTATTAGGTTGTTTTTTTTATTATTGATGTTTGAGGGTCCTTTTATATATTATGTGGTTTGCCAGTATTTCCCATCAGGCTATGGCATATCATTTCATCCTCCTAGCTACGCTTTGAAGGATGTATGTCCTTCATTGTGGTGAAATCCAATATATATATATATGTATATATACATATATATAACGTACATATATAATATCTTTATAGATGTATGTATTATATGTATATATTAGTTTTTCGAGACAGGGTTTCTCTATGTAACAGCTGTAGCTGTCTTAGAACTCACGTTGTAGACCAGGTTGGCCTTGAACTCATAGAAATCTGCCTGCCTCTGCCTCCCAAGTGCTAGAATTAAAGGTGAGCACCACCACTGCCCTGCCCAATTTATTATTTTTAAAAGATGTTGCTTTTGCTGTCACATGAGTTGATTAGTTTAAGGCCACAAGGATTTCTTTTCTACCTTCTCTTTTAAATGTTTTATAGCTTTAAGGTTTACGTCTAGGCCTCTGGTCTATTTTGACCAGTTGCTGTACATGCTATAACATTCATGTCACAGCTCTTTGTAGTCTCTCCGATTTTCCTTCTACACACACACTCACATACATATGCATGCACACACAAGCACACATACTACACACAGATACTCACACATACATTCACACACACATACATGCACCAGATATACACTCACACACATACACATGCGCACGCAGGTGCACACACCATACATACACGCATGCATGTACACCACATACACATACATGCACACGCAAGCACACACACTAATGTGCACACCACACACACTCACACACACCATAAACATACGCACACACACACATTCCAATGGTTCCTGTACATTTTGTTTAAAAGATCATTCTTTATAGAATAAATAGGTTTTTTCATCTTTGTCAATATTCAATCAATTGTGTACATGTGTGTCTTCTGAAGTCTCCAACTTGTTTTCTTGACCTCTGCTTTTCTCTCTGGACCTGCCTTGACTGCGCGCTTCTGACCCAGTATGGAAGCTGGTATGTCTCATCCTTCAAAATTTCTTCAGCATCATTTCTGGAATCCAGGATTTTTAGTTTCTGTCACTTTAGGTTTTGCTTGTCCATTTCTATCCAAGGTGGAGTGAGATCTGCCAGATTTTAATGAAGTTCAGAGATCATTTAAGAGGCAGGATTGTTAACAATATGATTCTCCGAAACTATAAAATCAGTTCATCTCTTATTTATTCAAATCTTCGGTTTCTTCCAGAATGATTTACATTTTCAGTAGGCATTCCTACATTCCTACATCTCTTGTTCAGGTTCAACCTTGATTTATTTCATATTTTTATTCCAGTACAAGTGGTACTTAAAAATTATTTTAAGCACTTTGATCTAAATACAGAGAAACACAATGTTCATGTGTGTAGGTGTTGAACTTTTATTTATTTATTTATTCTAGTATGTGCTCTAAGATCATTTCAGTTTTATTTTTGTAGATTCCATTAAATTTTCTACACATTCATATCAACTTACAATTAAAAATTGTAATTAATGAATTTTTAGTTTTTGAAGACAGGATTTCTCTGTGTAGCCCTGTCTGTCCTGGAACTCTGTCTGTAGACCAGGCTAGCCTCGAACTCAGAAATCTGACTGCTTCTTCCTCCTGAGAGCTGGGTCTAAAGGCATGTGCCACCACCACCTGATTGACAATTTTACTTTTTTAAAATTTTAAAATTTGCAATCTAAACACCTTCTTTATTTATTTCCTTTATTTTCTAGAATATCTAATACAATGTAAAATAGAAACATTAAAAGCATTGCTTTGCTCTCTTCATGAAGTTATAATGTGGTGCATTTGTCATATTTGCCATGTGATTTGCTCAATCTGTATGCTGTAGATATGTTCTTTTGTTTTTTTCCTTTGATTTTTTTGAGATCGCATCTCATTATGCAATCTTGGCATGGGTTATGCTATGTAGACCATGCTAGGCTCAACCTTACAGATATCCTCCTGTCTCTGATTCCCAAATGCAGGGATTAAACACATGTGCCACCATATCTTGCATTATTATGCTCTTTTCTTTTGCTTCTCTTTTTCTCTTCTTCTTCTTCTTCTTCTTCTTCTTCTTCTTCTTCTTCTTCTTCTTCTTCTTCTTCTTCTTCTTCTCCTTCTTCCTCTCTCTCTCTCTCTCTCTCTCTCTCTCTCTCTCTCTCTCTCTTTCTCTCTCTCTCTCCTTTTTCTTTGAGACATGATTTCTCAGTGTAGTCCTGGTTGCCCTGGTATTTGTTCTATTGACCAGGGTGGCCTCCAACGCAGAGATCTGTCTGCCTCTGCCTCCCAAGTGCCTCCATGCCTGGCAAGTACTGTGTTCTTGATTGTAGAACTGAGGATTCTGTCTGCTCTTCTCTTCCTTATAATAAGGGACATCCCTTTACCCTCTGCTCCTAACAAGGATGACAGGCTCACCTACAAATCCTACCTGACCAATCAAAAGAAAAGGAAGAGCTTTGTGATGAATTGATTGATCACTTAAAGTGAAAGGGAGGAGAAAAAGAGCTAGAAAGAAAAGCAGAGACGCCTGAGGATGCTTGGGCATAAGTGACAGCACCCAAAGGAGAGGCACACCTTCTGTGAAGATCATTATTGTGCAAGAAACTTCTGCAAACAACATACCAAGACAATTTCTCTGAAAGCCTTCAGAGGTGTGGTGCACCCAGGAAATGCCCTGACTGGGGGAGAGAGATGATTTCTGTTAGCAGAGGAGCTGAAATGATTAGCTCAAGACTCTAGCGCGGGCTTCGCCTCTCCCTGCTGTCCATGTTGCAAAGTCTTGTTACCACGCCTCCTCACCACCACCTTCTCTGTACCCACTTTTGTGCTACGGAGGGTGGTCTCTTGTAAAAGAGTGACATTTTCTCTCTTGTCTTCTACAGAAATGTCTGCTAACCTTTATGTCAGTCATCAAGCTAAGCTGTTCTAGATAACATGAGAAAAAAAAGAAAAAAGAAAAAAAAACAATCACTTCAGTATTTTTTTCTGAAGAGTAGGAGTCCATATTAACCAGAAAATCCTTCTGCTCTCAATTCTACACTTCATTTGATGTGCATAAAAATAGCTTATCCATTTGTATTAATTACTTTGGTGTCCACATGAGGATAAGACCAGAGCCCCTATACCCTGTTGCTCACCAGTAAATATTCTACAAATTTAGAAAGTTATTGAGTTGAAATTTCACCCCTTCTTGATAAAAGTCTAGAAGTGTTAATATTCTTGGCAAAATTATTTTTTCACTAATTGCTGTATCCATCTGCTCTGTGAGATTGATGAGACTGTGAGAGCATTCGCTCACTCCTGCAATCATGCTTCTTGGCCCCACGGAAATGGGAGCCATTTCCTTTCCATCCCCAGATGCCAGCACCATGGACAACTGCAAGCTTTTCCTTGGAGGATCTCAGAAGAGATTGACACTTGGCATGGTGGCCCTCTAGGAAACAAACCAGTCTAGGAAGTTCTGTTGAAGTGGACACTGTGGGGATTTGAGATTCTTCTATGTACAGAACACTCTTCTGTCTCACAAATGCCATGCCCTTTGGTGGGGTGCCACATACTGGAGAATGTTCTCCAGACTGCTAGAGTCAGGAGGCAGGGCTAAGGGCTCTGTCTTTGTCTATCTCAGCTCTGGCTTCACATTGTCAGTATGTCTGACAGAAAGCAGTTGCAGAGCCTAATTTTATTGGGATTGCTCTCAATATTTATCTAATTTTAATTGCTTACATATTATTTGCTTTAAAATACACCTAGCACAATAAACCCTAGGTTTAAACGTGTGTGGGGGTGTAAGAACAAGAAAGAAAGATAAAATAGAATTTTACACAAAAATAACAACAAATGGTCTGGAGAAAGGGTTCAGCAGTTAAGACCACGAAGTGTTTCAGGGAATCTGATACTTATAGACATAAAAAATAAGAATTAAAAACAAATTTCTGCCATTATAGCCTTCCTCATGGGTGTTATGAGGTCCAACCTACTGGACAATTCCTCTAGAACCTGAGTGTGTGTAGGTTAGGGTCCTACACAGATAAATAACTTGTGTTTTAGAGACCAAGTGTTAGAAAGATCTCTGAGGCAAGTCCCACAGGATGAATCTCATTCAAAATTTTAGACTCCCCTTTCTATGAACAGTTCTGAAGCCTCTGTAGGCAGGTTGTAAGAACTGGATCTCCTGTCTGTTGTCTCCATCATGGCCTGGCTGGCCACTGAGTACCACAAAGGTGAGAAAAGTAGCATTCTTTGATTATGCCACATTTGTACATATGAAAGAAGAGCACTTTCCTTTGAGATTTTTGACCTTTGAGCGTGTGTGCATGTGTGTGGCAACATGCTCTTTGGTGAAAAGATGCCAATAGATTAAGAGATGGCCATTTAATTTCTGTTGTGTCTAGGCCACTCCACTGATGAAGCAAATTTATTGAGATCACATCTAAACATCTTTTTGTGTTGTTGTTTTGTTCTACCCATTCATAAAATCACAATCATAAGAATTATTGAATTCTCGAATCTATTCCTTTTAGGACTTATTTTTTAAAGATTTATTTATTTATTATGTATACTGTGTTCTGTCTGTATGAATGCCTGTAGGCCAGAATAGGGCACCAGATCTTATTACAGATGGTTATGAGCAACCGTACGGTTGCTGGGAACTGAACTCAGAACTGCTAGAAAAGCAGCCAGTGCTCTTAACCTCTGATCCATCTCTCTAGCCCCCTCTTTATATTCTTTAAAATGTTCAAGGTCCAGAAAGATGGCTCAGACAATAAATGTATTTGTCACCAAGCTTGACAACCTGAGTTGAACACCCAACACCCACATGATAAAAGGAGAGAATTGACTCCAGCAAGTTGTCCTCTGAGCTCCATGTGTACATTGTAATGTCACACACATAATAGAAATGATACATAAATGTACTATGTTTTTTAAAACGAGTTGATGAGACCCACTTTCCATCATTATTGTTGCTGTTTTTTGCCAAGTGCAGATGAAGAATTAGAGCCTCTGTGGAAAGTGAGCTTACCAAGGAAGGGCAGGAAGCTAGAAACCTCACAACCAAAATATAGTGTAGTCTGGTATTCCTTGGGTTATTTTCTTCTTCTTCTTCTTCTTCTTCTTCTTCTTCTTCTTCTTCTTCTTCTTCTTCTTCTTCTTCTTCTTCTTCTTCTTCTTCTTCTTTTTCTTGAACAAATACTTAGTTTTATTTTATATGTATATTTTTCTTGCACGAATGTCTGTGTACCATTAGAAGAAAGGGTTGTGGATCTCTAGGAACTGAAATTATAGACATTTTTGAGCCACCATGTGGATACTGGGAACCAAAACCAGTTCTGCAAGAATAACACCTGCTTCTAACCACTGATTCATCTCTTCAGGCCTCCCTGGACTTTCTTTATTCCAGACTTATAACAAATACTCAACAATTCAGAAATGGTGTAGGAGTTCCTTCTGTTTGTGTGTTGCTTTCATTGGTTAATGGATAAAGAAACAGCCTTGGCCTAGTTGATAGGGTGAAACTTAGGTAGGCAGAGAAAACAGAACTGAATGCTGGGAGGAAGAAGGGCAGAGTGAGAGAAGCCATGGATTTTCCGCCGGAGATGGACACTGGTTAAAATCTCCAGTAAGCTACTGCCACATGGTGATACACAGATTAATGGAGATGGGTTAAACTAATATGTAAGTTAGCCAATAAGAAGTGAGAACTAATGGCCAAGCAGTGTTTTAATTAATAAGGTCTCTGTGTGGCTATTTCGGGTGTAAGCTAGCTGGGTGGCTGGGACAAACAAGGGGACATCTCCCTCCAATGCAGAAATACCAAGAAAGACACAGCAAAGAAGTCACCCAAGCCATCTCTACCCAAGAAGAGAGACAGCCTAGCAAGACAGGAAACCACGCAGTGTGCACACTATTCCATCTACGGAACATGGGGAAGAGTATAGTCACACCCCTACTCAGCCCAGGACAGCACAGTGGAGATCTGGATTTCTACTCCAGAGGTTGTAAAGGGTGCTTCAGGATCCAAAGGATAGTACTGAAGGAGGTCTGGTGTACAGTCAAGTCTTCCAGGCTTTTGTTTCTGTCCCAGAAGTGTCAGAGGAAGCTGCCAAGAGAGTAGTTATAGGTACTTCCAAGTCAAGATTCCAGGAAGATGCCTAGAGTCCTAGAGGGAGGCTGGAACTGTTGTCCCCACCTGGCCATAACAAAGTGGCATCCTGCCAGAGCAGCATCCCAAGAAACCTAGTGAGAGCAGAAGACCTAAGTAATCAGAGAGTCCCATAATGTAATATCCCAGAAAGCCTTACTGGGGGGCGGGGGGAATTGCAACAATACCTACAAAATTTTCAAAGTGAATGCACAAGTTAAGTCAATAAGGGCTAGAGGAGAAGGAAGAAGGAACAGGAAAAGCAAACAGGATTCCACAGCAGGAAACTCTATGGAGCACTATGTCACAGACACATGTATTGTAAATCTGTACAAACCCATAACACATGCAGCACTAGAATAAATACGAATGATGGACTTTCAGTGGCAATGACGTATGATGGCTGAGTCTTCATTGTCAACTTGACTGGCCTTGGAATTGCCCAGAAGACACACCTCTGGGTGTGTTGTAGGTGGCTGCTTGTTTGTCCAGACCACTCAGCCCCAAAATAAACACACAGGAACTATATTATTTAAATATTGACTGCCTTTTAAATATGTGTTTAACCCATCTCAATTAATCTGTGCATCACCACGAGGTCATGGCCTACCAGCAAAGCCTCAGTGCAACTGTCTCTGGTGACGGCTTTATGGTTTCTCCTTGACTCTGCCTCCTTTCTCCCAGCATTCAGATTAGTTTTCCCCACCCAGCTCTACTCTGCACTATCAACAGGCCAAGGCAGTTTCTTTATTAACCAATAGTATTCAAAGCATACTGAGAGGAATCCCTTTTCTGCTTAAATAAAAGGAAGTTTTTAACTTTAATATAGTAAAATTACATATAATAAAACAGCTTTTAAGCAAGAATTATAGTTATAATATTTATATATATTTTATCTTTTATCATATAAGGAAAACTATATGTTTTTCAACTCCATCAAAGTCTCCAGAAGTATATAATATTACCTAAGTAAATAGGACATGCATGGTAAGCAAATTCCAAAACTCTAGAAATGACAGAAAAATCTCGCTGACTGGACAGTATCCAAAGTTCTTCTGTACCACTGGGGCATCCATCTTCAGCTTGTGGGCCCATAGTATCCAGCAGACTTTCCATGAAGCAGGAAATTTCAAAGACAGTTCTGCCTATATTGGCAGTATGTCAGTCACATTCTTCTGTGTTTTGAAGAATGTCTGGCAGACTCTCTCATGAAGCAGAAGCCTGATGGATCATCTCACCTTTAGGCAAGTTCAGCAGTCATTTCTCTGTGAGTCCTGCATGTCCAGTTCACACAACATACCATCAAGCAGTCCAGGCAAGAGCAGTTTCTTGCTCAAATGTCTAACAAACTCCATTAGAAGCTTCTTTGATGCCCATCTTCCTTTGAAGTAATTGGTGCTGCCAAGAGAAGATGTGTCTCATTTTCATGAAAAGTCCTATGTTCTTAAAACATTTTAAATGCCATATTCTGAAAGCCTCTGAAAGATCTGAAGAATACCAAACTGAAATATATCTCTATATATCTAGAAAACCTAACTAATTGACTACAAGCTTGACTATTATAGATGATTATCTACTAACCTATATTTCTTAATTATACATTATATTTTTTAATGAGCTGCACAAACACAATATCTAATCAAGAACAGACATACAACAAAATTGACATTAAATTTGTATCAGTAAACCAAGATTATACCAATGCAAATCTCTATAGCATATCTCTCTTTAAATGTAAACAAACATTTATAAACAATCATTTAGGGAATTAGGGCATAGTTCTCTCCAAACTGCTTCCTGATTTTTGTTGGGCAAAGTAATTTTGGGGGGTGTTCATGGCAACTTTTTGGGGGATCTTGGTCCATCAAATGACATTAGTCTAGAAGGAATCCACATCCTCTGTGGAAACAAAAGAAGAACCTCTTTTCCAAAGCAACATATCCTTAGACTCAGATTCTGAAGTCAAGGTACCTTTAAAGTATATATGTTGGCTTAGCTTGGCAGTCTCCAAAATCAAACGTCTCTCTGCAGTCAAAAAAATTCAAAGAAAGCACAATAATATACATAATCCAGATTTTCTGTGTATTTTTTATACTTATGTGGCTTATTTATTTTTTACTCTTTTACTTTTTAATATTCATTTTTATCTTTACTCCTTTAATCTATGACTGTCTGTACTCTGTCTCTTTAAAGACTTTTTATTTATTTTTTTAGAAACTATTTACTTTTTTAATAACTCTCTATACTCCTTTTCTTCTCTTTCCCAAGCCTACATTCATTCTTTAAACATAGTGTGTCTCATTTAGAGGTCTGAATCTGTTTTTATTACATATCTATAATCCTTTTCTGACCAGGACGGCTTCTTAAAATGCTAAGCACTTCTTAAGAACCTAAGCTGTGACATTGTTAGGGAAAATATGGCTGCCTGCTTGCTCTGTTTAGTCTGACATGCTGAAGTCCATTCATTGCCTCTGAGACTGTTGGGTGGGAGTTGTCCTAACCACCTCAATTCTGGTGACCAGTTGGCCCATGCTGCCACCAAGTAACTTGGAGCAGCGTGGCCCAGAAAGCTGCCATTCCCAAGCTGCATGGCTTTTTTTTTTTTTTTTTTTTTTTTTTTTTTTTTTTTTTTGCTACTGCTGAATCACAAAAGCCTCTCTTAAAGAGCTGCAGCATGCTGCTAGCAAGCAAGCAGAGCCCATTCCCCCCCAAAAAAGCAGCTAAATTTTGTTTTCCTTTCCAAGCCTTCTCAGGTTTTACGTGAATGTAGTCAGCCCCTCAGTGGCATGCCAGTTTGTTGTAAGTGGCTACTTGTTCGTCCTGGCCGCCCAGCCCCGAAATAACCACACAGAAACTGTATTATTTAAATCACTGCTTGGCCCATTAGCTCTAGCTTCTTATTGGGTACCTCTTAAATCTAAATTTAACCTATTTCCATTAATCTGTACATCACCACGAGGTCATGGCCTACCAGCAAAGCCTCAGTGCAACTGTCTCTGGTGGCGGCTCCATGGCTTCTCCTTGACTCTACCTCCTTTCTCCCAGCATTCAAATTAGTTTTACTTGCCTAGTTCTACACTGCCCTATCAATAGGCCAAGGCAGTTTCTTTATTCACCAATGATATTCACAGCATACAGAGGGGAATCCGACATCATGGATGTGCCTGTGTGTTTCCATAGAAGTTCAAATGAGAAGGGAAAACATGTGCCATCTCATGGTCTGGATAAACCCTGGCAGTGGGTGTTGCCATGTCATGGTCTGGATAAACCCTGGCAGTGGGTGGTGTCATCTCATGGTCTGGATAAACCCTGGCAGTGGGTGTTGCCATGTCATGGTCTGGATAAACCCTGGCAGTGGGCGGTGCCATCTCACGACTGCATAAGAGCAAGAAAAGGAGAAGGCAGGATGACACCACTATTTATCTCTTTCTGCCTGCTCTCTGTAGCAACAGAGCCAGCTGCCTCACCCTGCTGCCAAGTTCCTGTCATGGCAGACTACTTCCTCTCTTACACTGTTAGCCAAAATAAGCCTTTGAGCCTTGAGTTTTTATCATGCTTTGGGTCAAGGTGGAAAGGGAAGTAACCAATTTTAACAGTGCAGGAGTGGAAAGGGTGGAAAAATACAGAGGACATATCTGTGCCTCTCACTTTTGCTAAGAACCTAAAAACTGTTCTAAAATAAAATTCTATTAAACATTTTAGATTCAAATAAATTAGAATTAAATCATAGTGGTCACTTGACAAGATTTTAACATTTTTTTATGACTTTCAGGAACAATGAACAATTTCTCACTTAAAAAATAGATCTTTTTTGATCACTGTGTCTTCAAATAAAAAATGCAAAGTACAGGATATATTCATGTTATATGTTTTTATAAAAAGACTAAAATTGAAAGAATTTAAATGTAACTATTGAAAGAATATTTTAATAAAATAGACATATTAATTAAGCACTAAAAAGACAATAGATATATACAAACAATGCGATTACAGAGATATTAGAATTGCCTAATAAAATGTTTTGTTTTCGTGGTGCTAATTATCCAACCCAAGGCATGCTGGGAAACAGTCCACCACTAAGCTGCATCTGTTGCCCCAACAATGATTTAAAGCTGTGGGATAATGCTTCATTAAGAAATTGCAATCTTGGCTAGGCATGGTGGCACATGCCTCTAATCCCAGCACTCAGGAGACAGACACAAATAGATCTCTATGCATTCGAGGACAGCTTAGTCTACATAGTGAGCTCCAGGCTAGCCAGAGCTACAGAATGGAGAGATCCTATCACAACAGGGGTGGGGAAAGAAGAAAAAAGAAAGAAATTACAATCTTGTTTGGAAGAAATATTTGAACATAACAAAGTATGGACAGTATAATGAGAAGCACAGAGAAACTTTAGAATTCGAAATGGAAAACTGAAACAAAAATTTGAAAGGATGACTTTCAAAACCATACCAGAAGAGACTGAAGGGAGCTTGTCTTAGCTTTGCTTCCAGTTGCTGTGATAAAATGCTCTGACAAAAGCCTCTTACGGGAGACAGGTTTGTCCTGGGTCACAGTTAGAGAGTGTAGCTCATAAATAGTGGGAGATTAACACAGCAGGTGTGGTACAGGACTAGCTGGTCACAATGCAGTCTGTCAGGAAATAGAGAGGAAGGAGTGCCTGCTGCACAGCTCCCTCCCTCCACTTATATAGTTCAGCATCTTAGCTAGAAAATGGTGCTGCCCACCATGGCTGGTCTTCCTAATTCAGTTAGCAGTCATGATAATTCCTCACAAGCATGCCCAGGGACCCATGCCCCAGGTGACGCTAAGCTCTTTCCTGTTGATGATTAATACTACCCATCACAGGAAGTAAAGGGAAGACAGAGCAGGACTCATTACTGAGTCTGAACAATAACAAAAAAGAGTAGAACAACTTGTGCTGGGTTTTTTTAATGTCAGCTTCACATCAGCTAAAGTCATCTGAAGAGGAGGGAGCCTCAATTAAGAAAATGCCTACATAAGATGGGGCTGTAGGCAAGCCTGCAGTGCATTTCCTTAATTAATGATTGATGTGGGAGGCCCCAGTCCATGGCGGGTGTTGTCACCCATGGGCTGGTGGTCCTGGGTTCTATAAGAAAGCAGACTGAGCAAGCCATGAGGAGCAAACCAGGAAGTAGCATCCCTCCATGGCCCCTGCATCAGGTCCTGCCTCCAGGTTCCTGTCCTGTTTGTGTTCCTGTCCTGACTTTCTTTTATGATGAGCAGTGATGTGGGAAGTGGAAGCCCAATAAACCCTTTCCTCCACAACTTGCTTCTGGTCATAGGGTTTTATCACAGTAATGTTACCCTAACTAGGATACAAATGAAACTTCAGGAATCTGAGAGATGAGAGCAACAGGTCTGCCATTCCCATTACTGGATCCTAGAAAGAGATGGGAGAAAGACTCAGCAAAAGTCATCAAACTACAGATTCAGTGAGCTGATCAGACCTCAGACACAACAATCACAGCCACATCTTAAGGTCAAATTTTTAAAAAACTATAAAAGAAATTATCATAAATACAGCAAAGAATGAAGGGTACTTTACACACAGGAAGCTATGTGACAACCAGTGGATTTCCCATCAAAAAACCATAGGAATAATAAGGAAACAGCAAGAGGATCCAAGGTCCATTTGGGCTCAATAGGAAAACTCTGTCTTAAAGACGATAGGTCGGTAGGTAGGTAGATAGATAGATAAATAGATGATAGATAGATAGATACATAGATAGATACATAGATAGATAGATAGATAGATAGATGCATAAATACATAGATAGATGATAGGTAAGTAGGTAGGTAGGTAAATAGATAGATGATAGATAGATAGATAGATAGATGATAGATAGGTAGATAGATGATTGATTGATAGATAGATAGATAAATAGATGATAGGTAGATAGATAGATAGATAGATAGATAGATAGATAGATAGATAGACAGACAGACAGATGGAGTACTAGTGCCCTTTAGGTTGTTATATAAAAAAAAACCCTCTGGTGATGGAGGAAGGTAATTGGTTAATTATAATAAATCAATTGCTTGGCCTCATAGCTTAGAACATAGGTGGGTGGAATAAACAGAATAGGATGCTGGGCAGAAGAGGAAGTGAGGTCAGACTCTGCTCTGCTCCCAGAGAGACCCGATAGCTCTGCTCTCTGGAGCAGAGACGCCATGTTCAGCTCTCCCAGGTAGACCCGACAGCTCTGCTCTCTGGAGCAGAGACGCCATGCTCCGCTCTCCCGATAGCTCTGCTCTCTGAGGCACACACGATGAAGCTCCAACCCAACATGGACATAGGTTAGAATCTTCCTGGTAAGCGCACCTTGGGGTGCTTACACACATTATGAGAAATGGGCTAAATTAATATGTGAGAATTAGCCTAGAAGAGGCTAGATAGACATGGGCCAAGCAATTCTTAAATGAATACAGTTTATGTGTTGTTATTCGGGCATAAGCTAGCCAAGCGGCTGGGGTGTTGGGGACGCAGCCCCGCCGCTCTTATTTCAACACTCTGGTCAAGGGCAACTTGGAGAGGAATGTTTATTTGGCTTACACTTCCAGGTCATAATCCATCACTAAGGGAAGTCAGGGCAGGAGCTCAAGATGAATCTTAAAGCAGAAAACATGGAGGAATGTTGCTGGTTCACTCCATTGAAGGCTCGTGCTTAGCTGGCTTTCTTAAACAGCCCAGGCTCTCCTGCTTAGGAATGGTGTTACTTACAGTAGTTTGTCCTTCCCCGTGTATATTCACAGTTAAGACAATCCAATCTAAGCAATTTCTTCAGAAAGTGTCTCAGGTTGCTCTAGGTCAGAGGTCCTTAACCTATGGGTCACAACCCTTTTGGGGGGTCACATATCAGATACCCTGCACATCAGATATTTACATTAAAGTTTATAACAGTAGCAAAATTATAGTTGTGAAGTAGCATTGAAATATTTTTGTGGTTAGGGGTCACCACAACATGAGGAACTATACTAAAGGGTCACAGCATTAGAAAGGTTAAGAAAGGTCTCTTAATGATTAAAGGTCTCTAAGCTGTGTCAATGCTGAATGGATGGAGAAAAATAGACAGACAGAATGGCTCAAATAAATCTCAATTCTATGAACATAGTTTTGACTTTGTGGACCCATCAAAATATATTTAAGGTTCTTTAGGGTTTCATATTACACTCAGAAAACTATTAAGTAAAATCATTTATTACCCCCAACATGTGGGTGGAGATTCAGAGTAGTGTAGAATACATGTCAATATGTCCTAGGTTCTGGGTTCAATGACCAGTCCTCCTAAAAACAGAACCAAAACAACTCACAGAGGCTTGCAGTAGATTATTGGTCAAAACTCTTGACTATTGGTTGGTCATTTTTACATTTGTGTGCTTTCTGTTGCCAGGGTCATGGCCATTCCCCTCTTACCCACCTGGAATTTTGTCATGGATTTGCTTGGACTAATGGAGCATAAACAGACTTTAGGCATATGATAGTTAACATTGATTGTCAATTTGACAGTCTAGAACCATCTTGGAGACAAACCTCTAGGAGTTTTTGTGAGAGATTACCTCAATTTCGTTAAATGAGGTAGAAGGACCCACCTAAATCTGGGGAGCACCATTTCACAGGCAGGGGTCTGAGACTGCATAAAGTGGAAATGAGCTGAGTACCTATATTTATCGCTCGCCTCGACTATAGATGCAAAGCGATGAGCTGTCACAAGCTCCTGCCACTATCTTGTCCCTGCCATGATAACTCCAAACTGTGCTGCTACAAGTGCCACCATGACTTCCCGCCACGACCCCCTCAAATTGTGAGCCAAAATGAACCCTTCCTCCTGTAAGTTGCTTTTCTAGGATGTTTTGTCTCAGCAACATATAAAGCAACTACAAGTCGACAGAGGCTTACACATCTGCATTCTTTCAACTGAAGCTCCATAATAAACCAACAGGGAACACCTCGGGAAAACCTCAGTGAGAAATCTGCATGAACTGGAACCCAGACTAGTACAGAGACCATCTAAGAATTACTGACCACACACTCATGAGGATATAAAAGGATATAAAGATTTGTTCTTGGAGGACATTGCATTCTGGGTTGCTTTGTTTTACTGTGAGGATGACTGACTAAATATAAGTTGGGTGAGGGAATCACAAAGAAGCAGGGTTAATTAGACCAGAGGGATAGAAAACTAAAGGGCAATAAGATAGTCTTATTAAAAGTATTGAAACCATGAATATTATCTTGAATGGGGTCAGAATAACGGAAAAAATAACAAAAAACATAGCCACAGCACACAATAATTAGAGATTTCTTAGGATATTAGAAGCCCCCTTTCCTTGCATGAGAAACAACCACGGCTGTATCTCACTAAACGGCCTTGTAGGATGGGATTGATATTTTTATGTTCCCGTTGGTTTCTATCTTATATTAAGTAGGTATCTTATTATAGTCATTCTTAAGCTAACTCTGTTGACAAAGAGTTGTCTACTTTAGCAAGAAATACTACAAATGTGACTGGTCTGGAATAGGCTGCAAACATTTGGATAACCATACTTAATAATCTATGCAATGATTAAGATACATCTTTCATAGTGAGATCCAGAAAGGAATGATCTTGGTGCTTTTAAAACAAAAGACTCCCAAACTTCTGGGGGTGACTCACAACAACAAAATACTAGGACCTCCTTTTATACTAAAATTCAAGGGTTATGAATTGGAAGGATGCTCCCACCCCCCTATTGAGATTCCGTTGATAGGAAAAGTACAGAGAAACAGTTTGTAGAGATTAGTACAGTTGTTCTCAACCTTCCTAATGCTGTGACTGCTTAATATAGTTCCTTATGTGTGGTGACTCCCAATCACAAAACTATTTTGTGGCAACTTCATATCTTTAATTTTACTACTGTTATGAATCATAATGTAAATACCTGATATGTGCAATCCCTACGGGTCATGACACACAGGTTGAGAGCCACTGGTATAGGAGAATACCAAATAGGCTTTACCAATTTGTGGATGTCATTGTACATACATATATCAATAGAGCATAATTTATTTTCCCCACAATGACAAGGATTTGGGAACAGTAAGAAAAACATACCAGAGTTTGAAACTGAGGACAAATTATTCACTTAAATGCCTACAAGGAGGACATCCAATAAAATTCTTTTTTAGGGCACTCACTCCAAATCTTTCTTCCCAAGAACATTTCAAGGTTAAGGATTTTGATGTTGTTTTATTCTGTTTTAATCATCAACTTCCTTCTAGTACCATCAAAAATGAGAATGATAAAGGCAGGGTTGCTTGAGGATGCTATTCACAAAAAAGTCTATCATATATATGACTCTAAATATCAAGCCTCTCATATTTGGAACTTAACTATGAAACATTTTTATTCAAGATAAATATAACAAAACAACTCTCTTTACCAACATGCTGAAAATATATTATCATCTCTAGGACATAGGCACATACTGGCCTGATTTTCATTTACTTCAATTCATATTTTCTCATATAAAACACTTGTTTCAGTGCAGAGGACTGAATGTCAATTAAGTAAGATAATTGAAATTTGACAAAGTGCATCTTGAGGCATAACAGGATCAACTATAAAAAGGATAATAGAAAAATCTCCAAGTACAAGGTAAACTAGAACTTGTAATAATTCATGAATAAATAAGGAAATCTCAAAGGACTATAGAAAATATTTTTGAAGTGTACAAAAGCAAAATAAAATTAAACAAGTCCTTGTGTTAGAAAAGAAGGGAGTTCTTAAGGTAACTTATCATCCTTAAAAACTATAAAAAAAGAACAAACTAAACATTATTGAATTGAAGGAAGAAAACAATGCACGAAAATCAATTAAAAAACAATGAAACTGAAAGTTGATTCTTTGAAAACAACAGTAAAAACAGAAAGCCTCTAAGAATGACAAAAACAGGAAAGAAAAAACCATTGCACATATAAGAAACAGAAAAGGAGACATCACTACAGACTTTGCAAGTAGCAAAGGATTACTATGATCATTTGCACACTATAAATTCAATAAGCAATATGAAATAGGCAAATCCTTCTAAATCTATATGCCACTGAAACTCAACTAAGATAAAATGGATACCTGTAATTATTAAAGAAATTTAACATAACCTTAAAAAACCCTCATGATGCTGACAGGAACTTCAAAAAGAGTAAACATTTAGGTATATATCAAAATGTGTGCAGGACCTATATATTGAAAACTATAAAGTGCTAATGAAGAAAATGTCATAAACACTTTTGAAGTTTTATTTTTATCATTTTAAATTGTGTGTGTGTGTAGTAATAGGAGCGGCGGGCTACGTTCCTGGCACCCGGTCGCTCACATGGCTAGCTTTACACCCGAAATAATTACACGGAAACTGTATTCTTTTAAACACTGCCTGGCCCATTAGTTCCAGCCTCTTATTGGCTAGCTCTTACATATTGATCTAACCCATTTCTAATAATCTGTGTTGCCCACGAGGTGGCTTACCAGGGATGATCTTAACCTGCATCTGTCTGGAGTGGGAGAATCATGGAGACTCCCTGATTCAGCTTCTTTCTCCCAGCATTCTGCTCTGTTTACTCCACCCACCTAAGGGTTGGCCTATCAAATGGGCCTAGGCAGTTTCTTTATTACTTAACCAATGAAACAACAGATAGAAAGATGACCCTCCTCCATCATTTCCCCTTTTTCTGTTTAAACAAAAAAGAAAGGCTTTAACTTTAACCTAGTAAAATTACATATAGCAAAACAGTTATTACGCAAGAATTATAGTTACAATATTTATATCTATTTTATCCTTTATCATAATTAGGGAAAACTATAACTAACCATTTTTCAACTCCATCAAAGACTCCAGAAGGATATAATATTACCTAAGCAAACAAGAAGTCCAAAACTCTAGAAATGACAGAGACATCTCACTGCCTGGACAGTCACCCAAAGTTCCTCTGTACTGTTGGGGCATCCATCTTCAGCCTACCGGCTATAGTATTCAGCAGACATTTTCATGAAGCAGGAAATTTCACAGTCACTATCTGCTGTGTCCTGCAGAATGTCTCGCAGACTCTTTCATGAGTCAGGAACCCCAAAAGACCATCTCACCTTTAGGCAAGTTCAGCAGTCCTCTCTCTGCGGGTTCTTTGTGTCCAGTTTATGCAACAGTCCAGGCAAGAGCAGTTTCTTGCCCAAATGGCTAACCAACTTCATAAGGAGCCTCTTCGATGCCCATCTTCCTCTTGAAGTAGCTGGTGCTGCCAGGAACAGATGCGTCTCATTGTCATGAAAAGCCCTAAGTTGTTAAAATATTTTAAATGCCATATTCTGCAGTCTTTGAAAGATATGAAGAATGTCTATCTAACTGAAATATATCTCTATATATCTAGAAAATCTAACTAACATGACTATAAGCTTGACTATTATTTATGATTATTCATTAACAACCTATATACATTACATTTTTAAATGAACTACACAATCACAATACCTTAATTAATATCAGAAATACATATACATATAACAAAATTGACCTTAGAATCCATACCAATGCAAATTATTCATATCTATAACATTTCCCTCTTTAAATGTAAAAGAACATTTATAAATAATATTTGGGAACATGGGCACAGTTTTTTCTTTTCAAACTGCTTCCTGCTGAATGGGGGCGCTGTTATTTAGGTCTTTTATGGGATAACCTGTCTGCTAGGTTCATCTCAGTCGGCAATTGAGCAAAGTAATTTTTTGAGGGTGTTTACAGCAACCTTTCAGGGGGGGTGTGGTCTATCATACCATATTGGGATAGAAGAAATCCACAGCGTCTCACCTTCTGTGAAAACAAAAGAAGACCCTTTCCAAAGCATCATATCTTTAGACCCAAATTCTGAAGTTATACCCTCATGATATCTGTTCTGGTTCTACTTGGCAGCCCATATAATGAAATGTCTCTCTGTACTTAGCTCCTTCACAGTCAAAAATTTTAAAGAAAACACTATGTACATAACCCAGACTCTCTGTGAATTTTCCATTTTTATGTGGCTTATTTTTCTTAATCTATAAATATCTGTACTCTGTCTCTTTAAAGACTTTACCCTTATTTTTTAAACCAAATGCGTGCAGGACCTATATATTGGAAACTATAAAGTGCTGATGAAGAAAATGTCATAAACACTTTTGAAGTTTTATTTTTATCATTTTAAATTTTGTGTGTGTGTGTGTGTCAGAGAGAGAGAGAGAGAGAGAGAGAGAGAGAAAGAGAGAGAGAGAGAGAGAGAGAGAGAGCAGGTGCCCACAGAAGTCCTAGATGTTGACCCTCCTGGAGTTAGAGTTAAGATTAGTATAAGCCCCCAGACATAGTTATTAGGATCTAAACTTGAACCCTCTGAAATAGTAATGCACATTTTTAGTTCCAAAATTTATAAATAAATTTATAATGTGTTGGAAAATTCTCACTTGATCTGTACATTGAACCTAATAGCAATCAAAATCTCCAGAGAAATTTAAATATATTTATATTGTGATTTTAAACCATATTATTCCATTTTATTCATAATAGTTATGACAATCAAACCTGTACCATATTGACAAAAGAAAAAACATTTAGTTCAACAAAACAGAATAAAGAGGCTATAAAGAGATATATAAGTATTCCTTTTTCCTTTTTAAAATGTGGTGTCACTATGTGACCCTGGCTGGCATGACATCCACTATGTAAACCAATCTGACTTTGAACTCACAGAGAACCACCTGCCTGTTCTTCCTGAGTATTAGAATTAGAAGTGTCACCAAACTCAACCTTCCCTACTGATATCTCTCTCTGTCTGTCTGTCTGTGTTCTTTGAGAATTCCATACAATGTATTTTAATTGTGTTTACCCCTCCTCCAACTGCCCCAGGAAACCCCCTTCCTTGCCCACTTAATGTTGTCCTCTCTTCCTCTTTCAAATGAGCATCAAGTACAATTTGTGCTGCCCTTATATTTTGGATATATGACCTTCCACTGGAATGGGATCAATACCAGGGAACGCAGGCTTAAGAAAAACCTACTTTCCCTCTCCCAACAGCTATCAATTGTCAGTAGCTCAGCTAAGGGTGGGACTTTGTGCCCACCTCCCCTCTTCATGCTTGGCTGAGTCTTATGCTTGCTGTCACAACTGCCGGGTGTTCATATGTTCAAGTCCTCTACTGTGTCTGGATGAGTACAAAGCCTCTGGCTTGTACAACTTCTGTCTTCTTTTCTGCGATGATTCTGAGCCTTGGAAGGAGGGGAGATGATATGATATATATGACCCACCTAGGGCTGAGCTCTCAGCACCTTTACCAGGTGTAGGTTTCTGTTGTTAGTCACCAACTACTGCAAAGAGAAGTTTCTCTGCTGCAGGTTAAGAGATGCACTGATTTGGGGTCTACTATTGATGTCATAGTATTAAACAGACTCCCAATGACTTATTACTATATCCATGGTTTTGTGCAGTTTAATACTATGCCAATTTAGCAGGGTAATAATAGCATGTTTGCCACTGGGGCCTATGAAATCTCTAACATGGGGTTTCTTGTCCCAGTAATGGTGCCAGGTATGGTTTTCAACTTGTGAAGCAGGCCTTAAAGCCAATCAGAAAGTGGCGGCTACTCCTTGACATTCGTGCTATTATTGCATCAGTAGGGATAACTTGCCATGTTTACCATCATTGTAGCTTTCAGGGATCGCAGATGGGTAACCTAGACGACTACCTTTCCCTTCCAGCAGTGTACACTTCTGACACTGCAACAGCTGGATGGTATGGATAAAGTTCCAGGAGGGATTCAGGCTGGTTTCTGCATGTTCTCTAGTGTAGATTGACTCCATTTATGTTCTTTTAATGTACATTTTAACATACATGTGTGTATTATTTTAGGTTTTCTTGTGAATTTTGGGAATGCTCTTTAGTATTATTTATCCCTCAACATATTCGTTTCTCTCTCCTGCCCTCCATCCCCTAATCCAATTTAACCTTTCCTTTCCATTATTCCCCGTAACCCATTATACTACTCTATTCTACTTTTCCTCCCTTGACACTCCCCTCCATAGCCTCTTAGTAAGTGTGACCTTGGTGGGCACCATAAATAAAACACATATCTGAAAATTCGAATCTAGCATCCCAAGTGAGTGGGGTCTGAGTTACCTCCCTTGGAGTGATTGTTTCCAATTCCATAGTTTATCTGGAAATTTTATAAATTTGTTTTTCTTAACAGTTGAGTGATACTCCATTGTGTAAATTTACTACATCACCCATGCCTCCCTCCGCTGATAGATACTGATGCTCTTTTCATCTCCCAGCTATGGTGAGTAGAACAGCAATGAACATGGATGAACAGGTATCTCTAAAATACAATAGAGAGTCTGTTGAGTTTATGCCCAAGAATGGTTCAGCTGGGTCATATGGTAGATAGACTTCTAACCTTTTAAGGAGACGCCACACGTTTACTTTGTGACAGTGTAAATTCGTACTCCCACCAGCAGTGAATAAGCATTCCTTTTTTTTTTTTCATCCTGGCCAGCGTTTGTCTTTTTATTTGTTTGTTTGTTTTAATCTAGAGTAAGATAAAATTTCAGAGCAGTTTTAATTTTCGTTTTCCGTGATGATTAAGGATACTGAATATTAAGACCATAATTCTCAGCCATTTGTATTTTGTCTTTTGAGAACTCTCTCTTTAGTTTCATGCCCCATTTTTCAATAGGGTTGTTTGTTTTCTTGATGTTTAGGTTTTGTTTGTTTATTTGTTTTAAGTTCTTTGTGTATTCTAGACACTAACCTCTGTCAGATGCATAGCTGATAAAGACTTTTTTCCATTTGGCAGGCTGCATCTTCACTTTAATGATGATGTCCTTTGTTTTATAGTAGCTTTGCCTTCATGAAGACCATTTGTTAATTGTTGGTTGTAATGCCTATGCTAACTGACTTTTGTTTATAAAGCTCTTTTCTCTACCAATGAGTTCAAATGTGTTCCCTACCTCCTCTGTCAGATTAAAACAATCAGATCTTATCTTAAGGTTCTTTATTATTATTTTAAATACTGTTTGGCCAATAGCTTAATATTTCTGGCTAAGTCTTTTTTTTAATTGATTTTATTGAGCTATACATTTTTCTCTGCTCTTCTCTCTTCCTCTCCCCTCCCCTTCAACCACTCCCGTGGTCCCCTTGCTTCAAATTTACTCAGGAAGTCATTTTCTACTTCCTATGTATATTAGATCCATGTGTGTCTCTCTTAAGGTCCTCATTGTTGTCTATATTCTCTGGGATTGTGAATTGTAGGCTGACTGTCTTTGCTCTATGTTTAAAAACCACCTATGAGTGAGTACATCTGATAATTGTCTTTCTGGGTCTGGGTTACCTCACTCAAAATGATGTTTTCTAGCTCCATCGTTTACCTGCAAATTTCAAGATATTATTTTTTTCTGCTGTGCAGTACTCCATTGTGTAAATGTACCACATCTTCCTTATCCATTCTTTCTATGGTCGAGGGGCATTTAGGTTGTTTCCAGGTTCTGGCTATGGCAAACAAAGCTGCTATGAACATAGTTGGGCACATGTCCTTGTGGCATGATTGAGTATCCTTTGGATATATACCCAAAAGTAGTATGACTGGGTCTTGAGGAAGGTTGTTTCCTAATTTTCTGAGAAATCGCCACACTGACATTCAAAGGGGCTGTACCAGCTTGCATTCCCACCAGCACTGCAGGAGTGTTCCCTTTCTCCCACAACCTCTCCAGCATAAGTTGTCATCACTGTTTTTCATCTTGGCCATTCTTACAGGTGTAAGATGGAATCTCAGAGTTGTTTTGATTTGCATTTCTCTGATGACTAAGGATGTTGAGCATTTCCTTAAGTGTCTTTCAGCCATTTTAGATTTCTCTGTTGAGAGTTCTCTGTTTAGGTATGTAGTCCATTTTTTTATTAGATTATTTATTCTTTTGATGACCAATTTCTTGAGTTCTTTGTATATTTTAGAAATCAACCCTGTCTTATGTGAGGTTGGTGAAGATCTTTTCCCATTCTGCTTGTTGACTGTGTTACTTTACAGAAGCTTTTCAGTTTCAGGAGGTCAAATCTTCATCAAATTGTGTGAGTCAAACTAGACTCACACAAAACTCAATTCCAAGCACTGAGTTTAATCAGCACAGCAGAAAAGTTTGAATGAAAATGATTGAACATAGATTCTATGCTAGGTGCTCTTTACCACAGTAGCAATTACCCTAAAATTAACAAGTTAGAAAGCCCAACTAGGGCCAGACTAGTTCTGCTTGATGCTGGTGTTGAGTGTGGCTTTGCCTCAGTTTTCTCCTGTGGGAAATGGGTGTTTCTGGGGTTGCAGGTATTGTTGGAGCGCGGTGGGCCACTTCCCGCCTCCCAGCTCCTGGCTCCCGGCTAGCTTTACCCAAAATAATTACACAGAAACTGTATTCTTTTAAACACTGCCTGGCCCATTAGTTCCAGCCTCTTATTGGCTAACTCTCACATCTTGATTAACCCATTTCTAATAATCTGTGTAGCACCACGAGGTGGTAGCTTACCAGAAAAGACCTTAACCTGCATCTAGCTCGGAGAGGAGAATCATGGCGACTCCCTGACTCGGCTTCTTTCTCCCAGCTTTCTGTTCTGTTTACTCTGCCTACCTAATTTTCTGTCCTATTAAAGGGCCAAGGCAGTTTCTTTATTAACCAATGAAATCAACACATAACAGAAGACTCTCCCACATCATGCAGAAGTTGAATGGAGGATGTTTTCACAAACTGCTTAGCTTAGAGCCTGGCTGTTAGGATAGGTTGCTGACTTTTCCATAGTGCCACTCCCCTGGCATGCCCTGATCTGGGGTTGCTAACTTGGGCTCTGTGCCTGTCACTTCTGGGATGAGGATCCCTCCAGGGGCTCTCTCAGACTCATGCTGCACATGGTGTCCCTAGAGGCTTAGCCTCAGGCTTGCTGGAGGCTGTGTGGCCTGAGCATTGAAGGAGGCAGGCAGGTGTGGAGCAGCCAAAGGACCCAGCTGCCTCCTGTGATCTCGGGTATGCCCTATCTCTGGCAGCTTCACTGTCAACTGAGGGTCTTGTCCAATTGGAATTGAGTCTTATGCAAGATTAGAGCCAAGGATCTAGTTTGATTCTTCTACGTGTAGCTATCAAGTTTAACCCACATGATTTGATGAAGATTCTTTCTTCTTCTTCTTCTTCTTCTTCTTCTTCTTCTTCTTCTTCTTCTTCTTCTTCTTCTTCTTCTTCTTCTTCTTCTTCTTCTTCTTCTTCGTGCACTGCCACCCATTTTTCAACTGTTAGTTGGGTGAATGGGAGGATCCAGCAGTTCAGAATGCTTGCTGCTCTTTCTCAAGGACTGGAGTTTTGTTGGTTGTTATTGTTTTTCTAAGGGCTTCAGGTGCATCATTAAGTTATTAATTTGATGACTCAAATGGTTTTCTTTAGACAACTAATGCTGTAAATGTTTCTCTTGGGCCTGACTTCACTTAGTCTGTAAACTTGTACTGCTGGGTTTTTCATTCAATACTAGGAATTTAAAATTTTCCTTTTTAGATGGGTGTTGGTGGCACTCACCTTTAATCCTAGCACCTGGGGACAGAGGCAGGCAGATGGAGGCCAGCCTGGTCTACAGAGCTAGTTCCAGGACATCCAGGGCTGCTACACAGAGAACCCCTATCTCAAAAAAAAATATTTCCCTTTCACTTTCTTAACTCAATTTCTTTCAGAATTGTGTTATTTAGTTCCTCTGCATTTGTGTGCTTTTGTGATTTCTATTGCCATTGATATCAAGCTTTATTCCATTTGGTCAGATAGTATTGTAGGATGTTATTCAATTTTCTGTTTTTAGTGAGGCATTCTTTGTGTTCTGCAAGTGGTTCATTTTGGCAAAAGTTCCATGGACACAATTATTCCTTAGTGTTTGGAAGGGACATTCTATAGATATCTGTTAAGTTAATGTGATTTATGATGTCATTTAACTCTAGAGTTCTTTGTTTAGTGTTTTTTCCTGATGATCCATCTATTGGTGAGAATGGAGTATTGAAATTACTCATTAACAATTTTAGATCTAATAGAGTTTCTTTGATAAAATTGGGTACCCATATGTTTGGTCATGTATGTTTAGAACTGTGATATCCTATTGGTAATTTTTTTTGTTTTAAGGAAAATAAAGAATCTTTTAGAATCTTTTCTGACCAATTATTTTGAAGTTAATTTTGCCAGATATTAGAATAGTGACACCTGCTTGTTTCTTGGTTCCATTTGCTTGGAGCAGCATCCTTTAGACACTTTTACACTAAGGTGATGTCTCTTGTTGGTGGTGGAGAGGTGTATCTTTTGGAGACAGTAAAAACATAGATTCTGTTTTCTAATCCAATCATTTGTTTCTTTTTACTGGGGAATTGAGACCATTAATATTCAGGATTATTATTGAAAGAGACATAGTATTTCCTGTTATTTTCTACCTTTTGTGATGTTTTCTCAAATGCTTTTTGATTACCCAAACTGACATTACTTATTCCCTATGACCTCTTGGGGTGCTTTCTTTTCACTTCAGACTGAAATATTCCTTCTAGTATCTTCTGTTCAGCTGGCTCAATAGTCATAAAATCCTTTTGTGTTTTTTTTTTATCATGAAAACATTTTATTTCTCCTTCAATTTTAAGAGATAGCTTTGATGACTCCAATAGTCTGGATTGACCCTTCTTGTCTCTCAGGATTTGAAATACATTAAAAATATAGAATAAAGGAAGGGTATTTAAGCTGCTATAGGGCATGTCCCCTATAAATTCAGGCCCATTAGAACAATAGCTAAAACCTTTAAACCCAGGGTCTTTCATCTCAGACCTTCAGGGGTGGAGACAAGAGATTTAAAAGCTGAAGTTCATCCTCAGTTACAGAGTGACTCTGAGCTAGCCTGGGCTCTCCCTGTCTCAAAACAACAACAAATTACTTTTAGGACTGCTTAATGACTATATGGCAAGAAAAAAATCTTCCAATATCCAAGGTAAAGTTTGAGAAGTAAGGTCATAGGAAACAGGGCAAGGAAGAGGTGACTGCAGTGATGAGAGAGTCACAGAGACAAAGTTCTAGGTTTTTCTCTGGTGTGGCTGGGCAGGGGCAGTTTGATCAGAAGACAGGAGATAAATTTCCTTTCTGCTTCCTTTTTCCTTTTTTAAACAGTTCTGTTCATTTTATTTGAAGAAAGATGCTTTTTCAGGGGAACATGAAGTTTAGGGATAATGCAAAACAGAAAGATATCATTACTAACTTCTTGAAATCCAAGACCATGTGATGCAGCCATTTCACTCATAGAAACACAACTACAAAAAATGGACATGCCATCCTCATGTAGCCTTGAACACAGGTGTTAAAATGGCTTCATTTGTAGCTGTGCTGACCTAAGTGGCTATCACTGGGGAAATTAGTAGCCTTGTGGTACATTCATCGTATGAAATACTACTCAGTACAGAAAAGAATGAACTATTGATGTGTTTTACAAATGTAGATGAGTTTCACAATATGTCCCTAAATAAAAGCCCAAAACATAACAATACATGCTGTATTATTCCAGTTAGATGCACTTCTACAACTGGAAAAATCAGTCTATGGTAGAAGAGACATGATTGTCTGGGACCAGGCATGGGCTGTTAGCTACAATGGGGCATGCAGGAGTCTTTCCGGTGACAAAAGTGTTCTACTAATCATGGCCATTGACACACTGATGGAGAAACTTGTCAGTGCTCATAAAAATTGTTACATTTAAAATAGGTACATTTAACTTGTGTAAGTTACATCTCATTACTGTAGATTTAAAAGAAAAATGGCAACCACGTTTCTCTAGTCTAGTCTACTAGCCCAAAACTATCTCTTTATCTCCCTTCTCCCTTTCTTCTTTCCTTCCTCCTCTTCCCTATTATTTCAAGTTAAATATGCTTCCAGACTAATCTAGATATGGTGGGACATGCTTATAATTCAGACATTTAGAAGATAGATTAGAAATTTAAGGATAACCTGGGCTACAAGGAACCCTACCTCAAAACAAAGGAATATAGAACCCCAGAGAAGGCTCGGCAGTTAAGAGGACTTCCTGCTCTTTCAAGTGATTCAAGACCTAGTGGTCCACGACTTTTTGTAACTCCCAGTTCAGGTGGTGCTGTAGCTTCCTCTGCTCTCCAGATGTTCTTGTGCATACATGGCATATACATGCAATAGTCAAAATGAAAAATAAAAGTAAAACCACAATCAAATATCCTTCAAGCTGCAAATGGTCCCACTGATCTTGGGATAATGAGGAAAGCAGTATCTTCCAGTCAGCATCGTTACACACAAACCACGGGCTGACAGAATACTAGTGCTCTTTAGGGGAGTTGATGGACACACCTTCAAGAAGCCTACTGAAGGCATGTATTAGGTTCCTGGGTGTACTTACAAAAGAATCTCCATCCAGCTCGGCAGAAAAACCTCATACAGACTCTGTGCACTAGAACCCCTGGTGAAAGCCAGTGCCCTGGCCCAAAGATGCTCCCCGATGCTAGCGCTGTGTCACTTGAATCATCCCGATAGAAAAGACAAAGGAAGACAGTACTTATATTTCTCTTTTAATCTCTTTTTATGTGAATTTTTTAAAATGTTTTACTTAAAATGAAATTAAAAATTTAATTTTTAGGAAAGCACAATGAATGACAGTTACATCTTGAAAGCAGCACTCTCTGGGCTGGAGAGACGGCTCAGAGGTTAAGAGCACTGATTGCTCTTCCAGAGGTCCTGAGTTTAATTCCCAGTAACCACATGGTGGCTCACAACCATCTGTAATGATATCTGGTGCCCTCTTCTGGCCTGGAGGCATACACTCAGACAGAACATTGTAAAGAAAATCAAGAAGAAGAAGAAGAAGAAGAAGAAGAAGAAGAAGAAGAAGAAGAAGAAGAAGAAGAAGAAGAAGAAGAAGAAGAAGAAGAAGAAGAAGAAGAAGAAGAAGAAGAAGAAGAAGAAGAAGAAGAAGAAGAAGAAGAAGAAGAAGAAGAAGAGAATTTAATCAGCCATATTCACAGTAAACTCACAGACTTGTTTTGAAAAGTGAAGCCTATCTTCACCATAGTAACAGAATTACTTTTTATTGCACATATTCCCTTCCTGTTGGCCTGAGACATCATGCATCCAAGTCTATCGAAGCAATGTTTCCACTAGTGAGGCTGTGAGTCTGAGGCCTAGGAGTCTGACAAGAGGGCATAGGGAAAAGTGTTTCATTTGTATGCAATGGATTTTCATCTAGACATAAAGAAGAATGCTATGCTGTCATTTGCTAAGAATCGATGCAACTGGAGACCATCATATTACACAAAAGAAGCCAGAATCAGAAAAACAGATGGTACCTTTTCCTTTTGTTTGTATTTCTAGGGTTTTTTGTTTGTTTGTTTGCTTGCTTGCTTGTTTTGTTTTTGAGACAGGGTTTCTTATGAAGCCCTGGTTGTCCTAGAATCCACTCTGTAGACCAGGCTGGCCTCAAAAACACAGAGATTTGCCTGTCTCTACCACCTAAATGTTGAGATTAAAGGTGTGTTTGCCCAGCAGAATCCTAGTGTTTCTACAGATCCATAAAATAATATATATGTATGTGTATTCAGAAGATGAGAGCATCTGAAGAGAGGGTTGAGTATTCAAAAGCACTGACTGCTCTAATAGAGGACCCTGACTCAGTTCCCAGCACCTGCATGGTAGCACAAAACAGTTCTTAACTCCAGTTGAAGAGGGTCTCCTGCCCTCTTCTGTTGTCTATGGGCACCAGGAATGTACATAGTCCACACACATACATGTAGGCAAGACACTCATGCACAGTAAAGTTATAATAAAATTTAAAAACATAAAAATTCATCTTGTGTGACATGCTGACAGGCTTGGTGGGACTTGATAAACAGCCATCACCCCTGGTTTTTTCTACACACACACTTTGCTCAGAGCTGTCTATCTGTCAAAAAGTCAGACTTGCTAGGCGTGGTGATGTCAGACCTTACTAGTCCCAGTTTTTGGAAGGGTGAGGTAGCAGAATTGTCACCCAAGGCTAACCAGTTTACAGAGTAAGATCCTGTCTTTAAAAGCCAGTCTAAAATTTTGTTCCAGACATTATTGCTCACTGTGGAAGTTTGCTATTAACATTTGGGAAGCCCAGGCTTTGTATTGGAGTGTCTGAAGAGAAGGAGGACTTTTGTCACCTAGCCTGTGGAGATGTCTTCCCAGAGCTCCACAGGACCTTCACAACCCTTAGTCACCAGTCACTGAGAGCTGGGCAAATTCAAGGTGTACACTCGCTCTTCCAGGGACTTCGTAGCTCTCTGCATTTTGTGATTCCACTCTCAGAAAACTCTTCCCTCCCTCCTCAACTAGTTACAAGCACAATGGTTAACACTAGTGCAAGGACATTCTACCTGGCACTGGTTGGGGTATAAGGGTGAACACTGTCTCCACTAGCTGCCACTAGATCTCAAGGCAGAAAATGTCCCTTTATATTTTTGAAAAAAGCCCAGTCCTTACGGGCATAATATCAGTCAATTGTGAAGCCTCACATAAGACATGGGAAAAGTGGGAAGTTGGGGCGGAGCTATCTGGAGCATTTATCTGGGTGGTTATTGAAGATACTTCCTGCTAGCAGCTGGGAGCATATCCCCAGTGAGTGAAGAAGGCTCCCTTCTTAGTTCCACATTGAGATAAAATGTATTGATACTGTTCGTTGTCGTTGTCACCCAACCACTGACGTTTGCCCCTGTTCTTCACAGAACCTGTTTTGTGAAGAAGGAAATCTGAAGCCTCCGTGGGTGTGGCCCACAGAAAACCTCAGTGACTGTGGAATTCCATCCCCAGTAGTCCTTAGAAGCTATCAGATGTGGCACAGACTTCAAACGAGTTAGAATTCAGGATTAGCAGAGCTGGGACATTTCCAAGATTAACAATGGTTATAGTCCAAAGCTAATCACATATTGAATCAGTGTATCAATGTAACTACCACGTCTAATAGGGCTTTTCCTCCATTTTTTTCAAGTTGTCATGCTCAAATACCCAAAAAGTTAAAAATGAGGGCATGCAATATAGAAATTTTATCCTTTATTGAAAATTTTCTTTAATATAAACTTATATTGTGATTGTAGCTCCCAAATATGTTTTTTTAATAAGAAGCAATAATGGTCAGTGTCTCTTGTGATTTAAAGACACTAATTCCACTAGCTGCTTTCAAACTGAGCTGCACTGAAGGCGTATATCCTCAGAATGTCTAACTCCTCTTGGGTTAAGATGGGCCCTTGCACAGCTCCCATGGGTCTCCTTATCAACTGTTCACTGAGACTCTAAAGTGAGGCAGGGTGGCTGCAGTTATTGTACAGACTCAAAAGGAAAGAGGGACTGGGAGGAAGTGGGCAAAGACTCCTGCTGCCAAGCCCAGCAGCCTGCGTTCTAGCCCCAGAACCCTAATGGTGGGAGGAGAAAACCAACTCCCACAAGCTGTCTTCTGACTTTGCGTGACTCCTGGATGTGTGTGTGCCTTCCCAAACCCTCTCCAACAAAAACAGAAATAGGTAAATAAATAAATATGGAAAGATTGTTTTAAAAAGTGTGCTGCTTAGTTTTAACTGCCAATTTGACACAATCTAGAACCACCTGGAAAGAATCTGACCGAGATACTATCTAGATCAAGTTGACTATAGACATGTCACTGGTGTAGGACCCAGATTCTGTGGACAGCACCTCCCTAGGCTTCCCAAATAGTGTAAGAGAGGAGAAAGCCAGCGGAGAGCAAGTGAGCAGGTAGGCCTGGATGCATTCACTCTTCTGGTCTTGACCATGGCTGTGATGTGATTAACCATTTAAGATCCTGCCTTGACTTCCCCTTAGTGAGGAAGCGTAACCCTGGAATTGTAAGACGAACAAATTCTTTCTTGCCTAATTTTTTTGGGGGAGAGTCAGCATATTTTATCACAACAACATAAATGATGTTAGAACAGAAAGAGTTGGGAAATAATGAAGAATTTAAAGACACAGAACTACGGAGGAATGTAGGTGGCGCATATATAGCTGTAGCTGTAGCTCCAGGGGGTCTGAACACTCCCTTCTGATCTCCACTGACACCTACACACCGAAATTTAAAAAACTAGACATGGAATTAAGCTTAGAACACCTATTTCTGGTTCATGCTTCTCACTGTCCATTCTTGAGGAAACCAGGATGACCTGGGTACATAGCACAGTGCTGAATGTGGTCACTTCAGATATCAAGAGGTTAAAGAGCAAGCCCTGAGGCAACTCTGGTATGATTTTAACTTTTAAATACAGAGTTTGGGTGGGATACAATTCACCAGGCAAAAGTAAGGCCACTACCACAATTTTTGATCCAAATTTGAAACAAACTTTATTAAATACTGGCCAGGTTGATGGACACTGGCCAAGTCTACACCTGTTCCCAGAGTATAGACCCAAATTACATTAGCAAGGGGCTTATAAGGCAAAACCCACAAGGCTAAGTACATCTGGGCTTCGTCCAATCAGGAGCAAGCATATATCCTAACATACTTCTTGTCTATGTACCTACCGCCTACATGTGAACAAGCACATCTGGACAGTTGAACAGTTGTGACAGTCAAGCTCATTTACAGAAGTGAAACTCACGATTTGTTATCTTATGTGAACAACAGCTTCCAGTATTCCAGGAAGTGGTCTGTCCTTGGGTAAGTGAGGCTTATTGGTTAGAGGTTTTTTGTTTGTTTGTTTGTTTGTTTTTAGCTCTCTTAAGCACAGTCATTTAAATTTATAACATCAGCCCTCACACTTTCTGCTTAATCAGTGGTAGCTCCCCGGCTTTTGCTAAAGCTCTCATTTATTTATTTTGCAGAGAAAGGAATTGAGCACTGGGCCTCACACACTGGGCAGATGCTCTGTCACTGAGGTATTCACAGATCCTGTTAAGAAGATTTTGTCTTTTGAGACAGGGTCTCACTAAGTTGCCTAGACTGGTTTTGTGCTTGCTTTGTAGCTCAGACAGGCATAAACAAGAAATCCTCCTGCCTCTGCCTTCTGAGTAGCTTAAATTAGTTGCCTGAGCCTTTGTGACTCAGGTACTAAATCTCAATGTTTTACTTTGTGGGCATATGTGTTACCATAAAAATAAAACACTGCATGTCCCCGAGCGGTAGCAGTGGGCAGCAGGCAATAGACCATGGTGGGCCATGAAGGTAGCTGGTCCCAGGCCATAGTGGGTGAGAGACAGAGACATGGATAGGCACACCATGCAGAGAAAGTGGATATTTATTTAGTGGGTTATGGATGGGAAAAGGAAAGGGGGAAGGGGAGAAGGGAGAAGAGCAGAGAGAGAGACAGACGAGAGAGAGAGAGAGAGAGAGAGAGAGAGAGAGAGAGAGAGAGAGAGAGAAGAGGGGGAAGGGGAGAAGTGGGAAGAAAGGAGAGAGGCAGAAGCTGCCTCTTTGGGAGAGAGATGGAAAGGAAAGGAACTCAGACTGGAAGCAGAAGGAAGATCTGCTTGCCTCAGCAGATAGGGGAGGGAGTGGGTGGGGCTTGTATCTTAAAAGGACAGGACACACCATTACATTTCCATCGCTTTTTTTTTATAATAAAAAGGCAGAAAGGTTAGGTACAACAGGTTAAAGGAATTGGGATGGCGGGTTCTCAAGACTACTTCCTGCTTATTTGTGGGCATCATCTTTGGGGGGTGGTGAGAAAGCTGGATGCTGGTTACATCCTGGGGTAGCTGGTCTCTTTGTTCCTGTCCAGTGTTTGTAGTATGGAAATGTCTGGTGTCTCTTACACCTGTTTAAGGTATTGGCAGAACAGAGGACAAAATTAAGTTTAGGAAAAAAAATTTTTTAGGACCAGGGAATTGAGAGGGGTATATTTGACCTGTTTAAGGTGGATCCTTCAATTTGGTACCCTGGAACTCTTTTTGGGTTTGTGAAAACATAAGTTTTAAACAGTAGCATATTTATATCAGAATGAAAGTGTTTTTTAAGACTATGAAAGGCAACATGAGAGAGAAATTTGATAACTTATATTTGTTCTCACACTTTATAATTTGCAGGTATATATCTTAAAAGCTTATATTTGTATTTTACTGAAATTTATTTGGTGGTGAGGTTGTCCTTTTAAACTGACAAACCTCTCAGCTGTCAAACTGCATCAGAGATCTTTGAGAAGGATAGAATTTTATCTGAGTTATTGATTAAAAAACAACAGAGAACTTATTTGGTTGGCACCTAGAGTTACTCCTCAGAGTCCTCCATGGTTGCTGAGGGTCATAGTCACCTCTCGCTGTTTAGTGGAGGGCCTGCCAGGTTACAGAAGATCCTGTGGGCTAAGAAATCTGTAGAAAGGCAAGCCTACCTTTATCTGAGCAGCTAGGCTGTTGATTCTGGCAATTCTATCTACTGTCAGGTGATCTTCAGTTTAGATGAAAGGCTGTTTGCCCAGTGGTCAGCACTTGGCAGTTGAAACATTGTGAATGGATGTTGTTTTGTGACTATTTGTTTTCTGTCTTCTTTGGAGGAAATAGAGTGCTGCTGCTAGGAGCCAACCTGTCTCTTTTTGTTATGAAAAGTCTTTTAATAATTAAATATTTAAGTGCCATATTGAGCAGTTGAGGGCTGTTTACCAGGTATAGAGAAGGTGTAACTAAAATACAGAATCTGCCTGGAGAGCTGGGTCTGAGCTTGACTGTACTGGCTCTTAACTTAACAGGTAAGATTTATACTCAAAAAGACAGAAAGAAGAAAAAACTGCTTGTAATAAAAGGTTAATGGCAGAGCTGACAATAGTAGAGAACAGCTTAATATATTTTAAATGAGGGTTGGATTAAATATAAAGTATTTTTGTAAGAGACTTAAAAGTACATACCAGTTTAAAACATGAGACTTATTGTTTCTATAGTCTGAAATGAGATGCAATGAACTGACAATTATAACATTTAACTGTAAGCATAGGTACATTTAAATTACATGTATGAACACACACACAGAGTGAACAGGAATTGGGTGAAGTGGATGCTCTTGGTGGGCCCTATCAAAGGCATGCCACTGTGCAAAACACACATGCAACAGAGTCAACACTGGGGGACCAGGCAGGGAATATCTCAATAAGATGGCGGGACTTGGTTACCTGACCTGGCCATCAGTAAAGATGGTGACGAGGTAACCTGACCTTAGTCAAAATGGCAGTGGTCACGTGTTGTATGGAAAAGTCATGTTATTTGAGCTGTGGGAGTTTTAAACATAATAACAAGAAAGACCTAGAGACATGATCTGCCATGTCATTGAGCCCCTGTATCATAAGTCTGTACCACAAGCCATGGTGAGGAACAAAGGCTGGAATTGAAAACAGTTGTCTTGTGGATCCAACTAGCCCATGGGACCAGCAGTAGTGGTGGCAGGGATAATTTGAGGAAAAGCAAAACCAGCAGGACACCAGCAGAGCATTTACAGGTGGGTGGCTGATAGTTTGAGGGTTTATACCAAAGCTGAAAATGTGAAAACTCACAAAAACACCACAGGGCCTATAGGAGGATGTCTCCTCTCTACAGGCAGGGTGTTAATGAAACAGCAACACCGCAAAGCCTATAGGAAAACGTCTTTTCTCTACAGGCTGGGTGTTAAACCCTGACTGGTCCCAGTCTGGGTGACTCAGAAGCCAGAGAGGCTAGAAGCTGTTCTGAGTGGTCTCTCATGTAGGGAACCACTGATGAGTGGTCCAAAAAAAAAGAAGAGAAAAGAAAAGCAAAGGAACGAAAAGAAAGGAGAAAGAAAAATCCAAGGGACCCTGAGCCCCAAATTTAATGCTCCTCACAGTGTGTACAGTGCTAGTGAGGGAGGACCAACCCTGGGTAGTCTGATCACATTTTTAGCTATGGCAAGCAATCAGAAATGAATGTCAGTGAAGGGTTCAACCAAAGCCATGAAAGCTGTGGTTGGCTGACCAGAAGGGGAAAACTTACCACCTAAGCTGTTGTTCTGTGAAGAGGTTCAGGCAGATACAATGCAGAGCTGTTGAAAGAAACCTGATCAGGGTTCCATGCATCCTCAGCTGGTCTACTTGTGAGCAGGAGGGAATGCTGAGAGAGCCTGGCCGAGTAACACACAACAAATGTTATGGTAAAAACAAAATGCCGCAGGTCCCTAAGTGGTGATAGTGGGCAGTGGGAACAAGACTAAGGCAGGCCACAAAGGTAGCCAGTCCCAGGCAGGGAGCAATGTCTGTCCTGTCGCTTTAAGAGACAAGCCCTGCCCACCCCTCCCACATCTGCTGAAGCAAAAAGATCTTCCTTCTGCTTCCAGCCTGAGTTCCTTTCCTCTCCATCTCTATGCCTTCTCCCCACTTCTCCCCTTCCCCCCTCCTCTCTCTCTCTCTCTCTCTCTCTCTCTCTCTCTCTCTCTCTGCCTCTCTCTCTGTTCTTATCCTTTCTCCCCTTACCCTCTTTCCCTTTCCCCTCCATAACCCACTAAATAAATATCCACTTTCTCTGCATGGCATGCCTACTCATGTTTCTGTTTCTCACCTGCTGTGTGACTCCCTGACTGGGACCAGCTGCCTTTGTGGCCCACCATGATCTCTTGCCTGATGCCCACTGCCACCACTCAGGGACCTGTGGCATTTTATTTTTACCATTAACAATATGATTATGTTGTATGACCCACACTTGCCTGGTGGGGACCAGCCTTGATAAAAATACCTCTTGCCAGGGTAGAGGCATGGGGATTTAGAAATACAGTAAAAAATATGAAGACATAAATCAAAATAATAAAAGAGAAACATATAGGATATTATTCAGAGAGAATTCCAGGAATTTGCCCACATTTAATTTCCAACCGTTTAAAATCCCCCTGACCCAAAAAAGTAGGAGTAAAACCAAAACTACATTAACATGATACTAGGAAATGAACAGACAAGTTGAAAGTGGCAGGCTACATTCGTAGTTAAATATTCTGTTGCTAGGACAAGTCAAATAACACTCACACCCTAGAACAAAACATTCTGTAGGCAAACCACTCCCTGGGTGGAATCCAAAGTTATCTCCATAAAGGAACTAGACTCTTAGTCGACTCCTTAGACTTTTGTTTGAGGGGTAGAAACATCTACCTGAAATACAAGGTCTGGCTATTAGCCACACCTGTTGACAAAAACCTTGAGAGAGCAGAACTTTCTGACCTAAATTTGAGGTAGAAACACAATAACCTTGACGGACTAGAGGTAAGTTCAAACTCTCTGACCTTGGGTCAACAAGGAAATAGGCTCACATTTTCAGGCCTCCACAGTTGCCTGTTTGGAATGTGACTAATTTCTAACCAGTGGGAAGAAGACTGTGAAGCAACCTGAGCTGTGCTTGGCCAGGGCTTTTAAGAACTGGCCATTTATTTTTCATAAATAAATAAATGGCCTTTCTTTTATAGACAGAATGTAGATATTGAGATCTCATAGTCTAGTAGACATTGAACACCTAGAAAGGAACTTGTAACACAGTTGACAACATAGTTGATGTGCTAGTTGTAGAAACAAAGATTAGGGTTTCCAATTTGGATGGACCAAGCACAAAAAAAAAAAAAAAAAAAAAAAAAAAAAAAAAAAAAAAAAAAAAAAAAAAAAAAAAAAAAAAAAAAAAAAAAAAAAAAAGGAAGAAAAGTCTGAGTTGACAGCAGATGAGGCGGGGTGAGGGTGGAGGGGTGAAAGGATGTTCACTAGTATGGAGAAGAGTAAATCATGTGACCACATGTGTGTGTGGGGGGACTTAGTTCATGGAGCTGCCAAGAGGGTCATGAGATAGTGTTTGTTTGTCATGCTATCATGAACACCTGGGTAACTGGAAGGTCCTGGAGAATTTGATACAGGAATATTGGGATGTTTTTGGTGGCGATGGGGACTTTCTTCATCCTTAGGTGAGTCATCTTTAGAGGTTAGGCTCCAGGAAACTGAATGACTGTGAAGACTGCCCTAAGCCAGTGACTTTAGGGGCTTTGCCTCTTAAATTCAAAGAAAGAATTAATGGGAACAGGGTGAGTGTGAGGAAGGAGTATAGAACTCTTCAGAGAAGGGAAGGAAGGAAGGAGAAGGTGGAGAAAACTAGGAAGGGTCCCCGGAGTGGAGTGCCCTTGAGCCTCGCAGCTTTGGAGTAAGTCTTCTGTGGTGGGAGGACCTGGTGAGCTGGTCAGTGCTATTTCCATCCCAGGCCTCAAGGTACCTTGGCCTCAGGGTAGTTTCCAGGACAGGTGTGCTCCTTCACGAAAAAGATAAGGAAAAAACCAGACCCCTTCCTGGCAAACACGCCTCCGGTTATGGAGGAAACAGAGATTTTGTCCTAAACATTTCTGGCATTTCTGGCCTCCAGCAAAGAACAAAACTCCAGGCAGTCCCAAGGACGTTTCTGCCTTTTAGACAAGAAAGAGTTTACTTTTCTTTGGGGCATTTTTTATTCCAAACTGCAGAGTAGGTTTTTGCCTCTTAGTCTCTTCATTTAGAAAGATGCTCCAGTTCTTGAGAGGGCCTGGGAGGCTCAGAAGTGGAGAGCTGAGGAGAGGGTCTGTCTTTACCTAGACAGCTTGTCAGTGAGATCAGTAAATACTTGAGATTCAGTCCTCAAGACAGCTATCAGATAAACCATTCCAAGTTGGTGACCAAGAGAAAAGGCTAAAGATAATTCCTACTTTGTTTGTCTGCTGAAGTTAGGGAAGTACTTACTTTCTAAGCAGAAGGACTAAAACAGACATAAAGAAAAAAAAGCTGGGTGTGGTGGATCGTGTATATATATAATCCTGTTGCTGAGAAGGTGGAGACAGGCTGGGTCCTTGGCTACCCATAGCTTACTTGGTAAGTGTTAAGCAATGAAGAGATTGTGTCTCAAAAAGCAAACAAATATTAAGTGAGAACACCACATGTTCTCCTTCACATGTGGAATCTAGGCAATAATACATGTGCATATGTAAACCAACGTGCGTATGGATACAGGCCAACACAGGAAAGAGAATAGGAAAGGCTAACTATTAGGGCATACTGTGTGCAATGAACATGAGTTATGAAAAAGGAGAAAAGCTAATTGTTTTTCTAGTTCTAATTCTGTCATGGATTTTTAGATTTTAGTAGTAGATAAATGTATTAAATATACTTGATAGTCAAAGTATAAAATCCTATGTGAAGCTCCACAGCTTCCATTTTGAATGTCTAACTGTACAGAAGTTCATTGAGTTGTATGGTCTTTGGGCCTGATTAATTTTGGTATGTGAGTTTTAAAAATTTTCAGTGTGTGTGTATAAAATAAAGTTTAAAACAATCAAACAAGATAGATGGATCCTGAGGGTTACTCTTTGCTCAATAACCTACCCTCTTCCTCCACTCTCCCTTCCTCAAACACAATTAAGATATCCTCATAGATTTAGTAGGCAGTAAAAGATACATATGTGTATATTACAAGAGAAGTCATGCTGGAAAGAGATTTAGGAACCGGCCATAGAGTTAGTTAAACTATTCAGACTGAGAGACAACTGAAATGGATTATTAAAAATGCTGCAGGATCCCCGGCAGTGGCAGGCAGCAGAAACATTGCAGGTCCCCAAGCCGTGGTAGTGGGCCATGTGGCGGCAGGCAGCAGGCCCTGAGAGCAGCCAGTCCCAAGCAGGGATGGCTGCAAGTCCCCGAGCAGTGGCTGGTCCAGGGCAGGGAGACACAGAGTGGCAGGCAACAGACAGAGACATGGATAGGTACAGCATTCAGAGTGAGGTTGGATATTTATTCAGTGAGTTACAGAGGGGGAAGGGAGAAGGGGAGAAGAGCAGAGAGAGAAAGAGAGAGAGAAGAAGGGAGAGACAGAAGTGCCTCTTTAAGAGGGAGACAGAAAAGAGAGAGAACTCGGGCTGGAAGCTGAAGATCTGCCTGTCTCAGCAGACAGGGGAGGGAGTGGGCATGGTTTGTCTCTTAAAATGACAGAACAGATCATTACAACAACTCCTAGAAAAATGGCTTCAGAGAATACACATATTTCAGAACATGAAAGGAAAGCATGAGAGAATAAAGAATTTTCTAGAAACAGCAGAGAAGCCAGAAGCTGGTGATAAGAGAGAAGCAGGTGTACTTGTCCTACTATGAGGAAAGTCTCCTGCCTCCAGGCAGTGCAGATGGATGCAGGAATGATCTCAGTCACGGTTACAGGGTTGAAAGAATGACAACAAAGTCACAGTGAAAACCTCCAAGAGGTAATGCAGATAAGGCTGGATCTGGTGCCACAGTTTGCCTAAGCTGCCTTACTCTTTCTGGTCTTCTGATTCCTAATGATTTCCCCAGAAAATTTACCATGATACCACTAAAGGAATTATCCCTAGAAAGATAATTACGGTAGTTTGGTATAGGAGTTATACCTGAAAAGACCATTACCGTAGTTTGGATAGCTAGATGAAAACACGTGACTTCAGTAGAATTAACTCCACCTGGACTCAATACTTCTCACAGCCATGATAAAATGACATAGACCATTTACAGTATGAATGAGTGGCCCTGTGGGCTTGGACAGAACATCATGGAAGTAAAGATATGTTCTGGGGGCTGGTCTTAACTTATTGGAAGACAGGAAATCAAAATAATGAGGAGATAAAGGAGATGCAGACCTAAGCGTATTTTCCCAGTGACTCAATTCATCCAACAAGGCCACAACTCCTACCTTTTACCACCCCCCAATAATGCTATCCTCTTAGAGTTCACAAAGAGATTAATCCATCCATGAGGGCACAGCCATCATGGCCCCCTTATCTTTGGAAATGTCCTCACTGACACACTCAGAGGGGAGCTGTACTAATCTTCCAGGTGTACCTTAATCCAGTCCCATCAGACAATCACAATTTGGCAGCATACCACTGAAGGTCACAGTATTTGAACAGATGGGAGTAGCCTTTAGCTTCTGTGGTACAGAGATGTTTTCCAGTGTTGATTTCATTGACTCTGCTGTGCATGCAGTCCCTAGGGCTGAGATGGCTTATGAGACCTCACCCATGTTCATACTCCCTCTTTCTTTTATGATAAAAAGATCCTTTCACTTTTCATAATTCCTGTTGCAGCAAAGGCCATACAGAATAATGCTGCTCTCTGGCTTTCCTTGTAGCTAAGTCCACGTGGGACAGAAGAGGAGACACAACTTCTTCTCCCACCTCCAGGTTGATTGTGCACTTAAAAGTGAGTTATGGACCACATAATTGAAGAAAGTGAGCTACAGACCACATCACTGAAGTCAGAGTATCTAAGAGTAAAGGTAGATCAAGGTTGATGCACAGCCTAACAACCTTATGAAGCAGAGCTGCCCTAATCGCTTAAAGTCTTATATACTCAATGATAAACCACTCTATTCCTGTACCTTTAAGCCACTGTGACTTTAGATACTTGTGTTACAAAGGCTGAACCAGTTGTATCCAACACATCTATCCTAATCTTGTTTCCCTTTCTCCTCTCAAGTACAATTAAAATACAAGACTTTTAGATTCTTTTCACCTGGAATATTGAGTAGAAACGACTCACATTGGAACTTGGGGCTCAATGTCATTTACTGTACCATGTTAGCAAAGCCAAGTTGAAGGAAACTCAAACATGTAATGTGGCAATTTAGTGGATGAGGAAGTTGGAAGAAAATCTATTTGATCAACGTGATCAAAACAACTTACCAGAAAAGTAAAGCAAAAAAAATAAGCTACTCTTTTATTCAGATTTATTTCGGGAAGGTGAGTGTGTGTAAGTGGGGCAGGGGTTGAGGATCAAGGATGGTGTGCAAACATTTGAATGGATTACTGCACATGTGAAAATGTGCTTAGGTCTGGCTCTTCCATCAGGTGGTGAATGAAGAATTCAGGCAAGAATATTTAAGTTTTGTGTTTAGCGAATCATGGACAGTGCTATAAATGATATTTACCCTAATTCACAAAGCTTGTAATTCTTATGGAACACTCACTTTATATAAAGATGAACTATAACACTTATCTTCTAGAGACTCACATACAACTCCAGTTAATGGCAAGAGATTGCATACACACACAGTAACACACACAGCAACACACACACACACACAGAGTATAGCCATGGGGTATAGACATTCGGAGAAAACTTTTCTGTTTTTTAAGGTTTATTTTATTTGTGTCATGTGTGTGTGTGTGTGTGTGTGTGTGTGTGTGTGTGTGTGTACCCGTGGAGGCCAGAATAGGGGTTGGATTCTCTAGAACTGGAATTACAGGCAGTTGTGAAATGTGGATATTGGGAACTGAACTCTCAACGTCTGCAAGACAGCAAAGACTCTCAACTGCTGAACTGTCTCCAGCCTTTTCCCCAGCTTTACCCACCGTCTTGCTGTCTCTTCACCTGAAATTCTAGTCCTGTTTGCAGCATCAGTTGGTATGCTGGTTAGAGGATGTAAACACGTGAAGTGACAAACATATTAGCATGCTCCCAGGACAGTTTGTGCTACTGCTGACTATTGTCATTATTATTACTGTTAATGATAATTTTATTATCACAAACACTGATAGTTGTAAGTATCCTACATATTTCTTCTTGACCTTGATGACTTCATATTTTTTTTGATGCAGGAGTCAAGGTGGTCTATGCAGGCCTCCAACTTGTAAGGTAGCTGAGGAGGATGACCTTGAACTGATTGTTCATATTCACCACAAGTCTGACTCAGTTATGGAAAATTTCAATTTAGTTAAACATTTTTATTTCTATCATCTATCTATCTATCTATCTATCTATCTATCTATCTATCTATCTATCTATCTATCATTTATCTATCTATCTATCATCCATCTATCCATCCATCTATCTATCATCTATCTATCTATCTATCTATCATCTATCTATCTATCAATCTATCCATCATCTATCTATCCATCTATCTAGCTATCTAGCTATCTATTATCTATCTACTATCTATCTATCTATCTATCTATCTATCTATCTATCTATCTATCATCTATCTATCCATCTATCTATCTATCTNATCATCTACCTACCCATCCGTCCGTCCACCCATCCATCATCTATCATCTATATATCTATGTCATCTATCTAAATATCTATCACTATCATTATCTCTCTACCTCTCTACCTACCTATTATCTGTCTGTTTATCCATCTATCTATTATCTATCTATCTATCAATCATCTATCTATCTATCTATCTATCTATCATCTATCTATCTATCTATCTATCTATCTATCTATCAATCATCTATCTATCTATCTATCTATCTATCTATCTATCTATCTATCATCTATCTATCCATCATCTACCCATCTATCCATCTATCCATCCATCCATCCATCCATCCATCCATCTATCTATCTATCTATCTATCTATCTATCTATCTATCTATCTATCTATCATCTTGTGTGAGAGTTTGGCCATGTTGCTGTGGACGCTCCCAGAGGAGCAGAGCTCTCTTACTGTGTAATCACAAAGGGACAAGGGCCCTGGAAGAAGATGGCTGCTGTCTTTCTGCTGCTCAGCTGTGTTCTGAAGATATGATCTGCAGGTGCACATGAACAACAGGAAAGTGAAGACACGTTCTTATTTCCTTTGAGGTTCCGATAGGTTGCACATCTTTGTTGTGGAGAGTAAAAAAAAAAAAAACCATGTACCACTGTGTATGATGAAATCGAAGAGAACTCATCATCATAAAGAAATAATTACCACTGGTCAGAAGTCCCTCTAGTCTGTCTGCTAGTGGAAGTGATTTTTCCCATGGGAGAAATCAACCCAAGACCGTTTGAAAGACAGCAGTTCTTAGTGGTGGAGATTTGTGTGCAAAGATGGGAGGTACAAAGCTCAGAAACTCTGAAGCCATCTGGCCTTTTCGCTTTGTGTCAGGTGGATGTGGTGGAGAGCCCTTGGCCTTGCCCATTTCGGAGGAGACATCTTTGGTGGGAAGCCTACACAATCTCGGTAGATTTGCAGGAGCAGATAGATCTTTCTCTCTCTCGCGGCCTTGCTTATTGTGTTCTCTGTGGTCCTCTGCTGCTGTGTATGAGTTGAATGCGTACAGGGACCCAGAAAGGGGGCCTAGGGAGTGCTTGCCTTATGCTTCTAGGTAGTTCAGGGGCAGAAAATATTTTCTTCTTAGTAGGTTGGCTAGATTGAAAAAATGTGTGTGTATAT
>NW_026068037.1:3132133-3205935 GCF_014885135.2 Alexandromys fortis | reverse complement strand
ATATATCTCAGTACCCAGATGAATTTGAATTACAGGGGCTGGAGAGATGGCTCAGTAGGAGCCCTGGGCAGTCTTGCTTAGGACCTAGGTTCTGTTCCTGGCATGTTCACTTCAGCTCACAACCATCTATCTGTAATTCTAGTCTGAGTCAATTTGATGCTCTTTTCTGGCCTCTGTGGACATGGCGCACAGACACACTCAGGCAAAATACCCATACACATAAAATAATTTAAAAAATTAAAATTGAATTGCAAATAAATAACACAATCATATTTTTGGTTGTGAGGCTATCCTTTAATGGCTGAGCCATCTTTCCAGTCCATAATAAAATCTTTTAGCATAACAAGCCTTGTTTAATATTTTGGATTTACCAAGTAGTATCATTTATCTAATATAAGATACATATTTCATATGTAGATATTTAATATAATTTAGTTTGTACTACTAAAATTTAATGTTAAGTCTATACATCTTGCTTCAATAGATGCAATGTTTTGAGAATCTGACCTGGTAATCAGTGAAAAATTAAAAACAAGGGCATTCAACCTGCTTGTCAGGCTTCCAACAGTGTTAGGTACGAATCCCAGATGCAGAGATATAGAACTGACCAGCTACATGTTTAAGTTATTTTCATCTTGGAATAATTTGCTAATTTCTCAAAAGAGGTGTGGGAGAGGATGGGGCTTGTTCTTGGGCAAGGGTCGTGATTAATCCATTATCCAGGTTCACTGGATACAGAAGAGGCAGTGATGCCTCCGCTACACAGTTTCTATAGTGAAGTAACAACGTCATCGACATATGGGTCCATCTGCAGGCCCAAGGTCCAACACAGGCAGAACCTCAGAAAAACAGTTATAATTCATGTTTAGTTCTCATGCTCCTGTCTCAGCGATAGTTTAGAAAGCCACCTTCTCTTCCCAAACAAATCTAAAGAAAAAAATATTTTCAAAGAAAAAAAAATACTGCCATTTTATGAAATAGCAAACCCAAAGGTCATGAAAGCAGGCTAATGGAACTGGTTTTCCGTTCCCCAGCCTGCTTGTCAGTCTGCAGGCAAGGCTCCGAGCAGAGGCTTTGTGTGGGGAAGGCGTTTGGCTGGGGAGGCTGTGGATGAGCTATTGCTCTGCTCCCAGGTGAGAACAGGTGTACACCACTTTATATTTCCTGTGGATCTGATTGCATCATTTGTTATATTATCCAGCATAATGACATGAAATACGTAAATAATAAAATGCCAGTTGCCTCCTGAAAATTTAAAGTGGCAGGGCTTCTTTTGTTTGCTGGAGAGGCTGCTAGCTGTTGATGAGGTTTTCACTGCTAAAAATTGACAACCCAGATGAAGAAAGCCATAGGGGGATACTTATTCCTCTGCCTGATAAAGCAAATTTCTAAGGAGAAACAGCAGAACCTGCCCATCTCCATTCCACACAAGCACATTTCCTCTGCGGTTATCAAACACATATTGAAACAGGGCAGCTTTAGTGTACACATTTAGATGGCAGCCTACGGGAATCAGGCACACACAAAGGCCAAAGAGCGCTCTCTAAAGACACTGTTGTGGTTCTCTCATCTGCACCCCATGACTTCTAGTTACCTTCACCACCTCGATATGTGTGGCTTTGGGAGAGACTCTACAGGGCCAAAGAGAAACAGAAATGATGAATATGTTGACTAAGTGATGTCCCATGGATTTGGGGGTTCCAGTTAACAACACAGACTGTTGGTCTTGCTACCTAATTGTGTTAGAAGCCAAAAACATTTCATAAAGGTGCATGGCATCATTTGCAGACTTGGTGATGGACACAAAGTGATACTCAACTAAAATAATTTTACCTTTAATTATGAGTGTACGTGTGTGTGTGTGTGTGTGTGTGTGTGTGTGCATGCATGTGTGTGTGATATAGGCACAAGAGTGCTGGTGCTTACAAAGAGCCTCTGGAACTAGAGTTACAGGGAGTCCGAGTTGCCATTGTGGCTGTTGGTTGCAAGGAGAGGGCCAATTGTTCATCTTGGCTGCCTAGAACTGAAATAATCACACAGAAACCATATTAATTAAAACACTGCTTGACCCATTAGCTCTAACTTCTTATTAGCTAACTCTTACATCTTAGTTTAACCCATTTCTATTAATCTGTGTATCGCCATGTGGCAGTGGCTTACCGGCTAAGTTTCTGCAGCATGTCTTACTCTGGCAGTGGATCCACGGCGTCTCCCTCTCCACGTTCTCCCAACACTTAGCTTTGTCTTCTCTGCCTACCTAATTTCTGCCCTATTAACAGGTCAAAGCAGTTTCTTTATTAACCAAGGAAAGCAACACACAGACAAAAGGACCTCACACACCAGCTCTTAGGAAAAGAAACCCAGTTCCTACAAGAGCAGCAGGCACTTTAACCACTGAATCTTCTCCCCAGTCTCCATGGCCCACAGTGTTTTATTTAGTTGCAGAAGTGCTGAGCACCTACTGTAGAAAATTTGAAACATAGACACCAGTAAGAAAGGTACAGCCTCTACCTCCCTGGACGTGTCATCTTGTGTCTCTCTTTAATATGAACTGAGGATTTCAAAACTATGATGTGGTTTACAACCAAGAAATAATCTTCTGCCTCTAAATTCCCCTTTAAAGAGAAGAGAGGTATACATTCTAACTAGTGATCCTTAACTATAGCTACAGAAATGACAAGACTAAATCAACAAATTTTGTACACTTCTTGCTGTGAGTATAGAATATAAGATAACCCATTAACCAAGTCATGTTGACTGTTATTGTTGGGTTTTAGTTCAAGTTGGCAAAAACTAGATACATCAAATGCATGCTCTAGACCCTACAGGAGACACACGCAGTGTGGTGCAGGACTTGATGGACATTTGGCTACAGAGCAGTTGCTAGTGTGCAGGTAAGGACTGGATGCCAGCACTGTACATATGGTGAGAGTCATGGCTCAGAGTGCTATCTGCTTAAAAATTCATGCATTTTAATGGAGTGTTGCGAAACAGCCTACAGGAATGACACTGAGGCATAGGAATCAAAAGTCTCCCAGATTGGTGAGACAAGGATGACCTCAACTTACTGTTAGCTGTAGTTGAGTACATGAGAGAGAAGGAAATACTGTATTTATATGGTTACCATTCAGGGACATGTTTTGGATGGTGTGCCATCCAACTATAGTGGATCTGCCTTAAAGCTTGTTATTGGAAACAAAAGTGAAATGAGGTTTCGAGATTTTATGCAGAACTAGCGCAGTGTGAAGTCTGCGTTGTTCCTCATGTGCTCAGCGTTCCTCTCTTCCCAGAACTCTCACTGTCCTGTCCTGTAGGCACAATAGTCAAGATGTTTTGCAAGCTAAATGTGATTTAAAAGTGAAACTCTAGATTAATATTATTTAGATATATAAAATTATCTTTGAAATAAACAGAAACCTGCCGGCACTACCTGGGTAAATGAATAGTTCTGGAGAATCTTTTACAGTCCTGCAGCAAAATGAAACATGTGATGTGCATTTTCTGGGGACTGAAGATTTATAAAGCACAACAAGAAGCAGAAGTCTCAGACTTCATACACTCATGGAAACCAACACCCTGTTTCCTGCTTCCTAATCTGACCCAGCAACAGTAGCACCGCCCAGAAATATTCTCCATCATGCCGCCACCAGACTACCCTTCTGCTCAAGCCTGTAACACAGCCAGATTCTCCAGTGCTGCCACCAGATTAGCCTTCCGCTCAAGCCTGTAACACAGCCAGAGATGGTTTTTCTCAGTTCCTTGATCTACTGATCCCAGACCTTCCATTCAAAGAGTTCATGGGGCTGGAGAGATGGCTCAGTGGTTAAGAGCATTGCCTGTTCTTCCAAAGGTCCTGAGTTCAATTCCCGGCAACCACATGGTGGCTCACAACCATCTGTAATGAGGTCTGGTACCCTCTTCTGGCCTACATACAGACAGAATAGTGTATACATAATAAATAAATATTTAAAAAAACAACAACAAAGAGTTCATGGTCCAAGGTATCAGGGTAGCTCCAGAGAGCCAGTGTTGGTAAACAGTGGACAGAGGAAGCCAGGCACCGAGCAGACATGGCTGGAGTCAGATGCTCCCACTGTGAATCCCAGCTCTCTGACACCTGGCTGCTTGGTGTTGGTTTTCATTCCCTTTCTTGAGAATAAGGGGAAATTATTGTGAGAATTAATTATGTAAGTACATATAAACTACATAGTAATACTAGAGACTGTACATAATAAAATTATAGAATACCTAGGAATATGCAGTAAATTTTCCCAATAAAAGTTGTAAGGTAATTTCAGGATAGCATTACATGATGTGCATGGCTTTCCTCTCTTGTTTTCTCTTGTGTTAGGCACAGACATAGGAATGAGTTTATAAACAGATATAAAAAATGTAGATGGATTTTTTCTTTGGGCTATCTACTCACCAAAAAAATGACACAGAGATTTCTTTTTAATTATAAAAGCCCGGCCTTAGCTTAGGCTTGTCTCTAACTAGCTTTGAATTAACCTATTTTTATTAATCTACCTGCTGCCACACAGCCCATGACTTTTACCTCGCCTCCTGCCTGTCTGTTTCCACTGCATCCAGCTGGTGACTCCCTATTTCTTTTTCCCAGAGCTCCCTCTGTCCAGAAGTCCTGCCTATACCTCTTGCCTAGCTATTGGTCATTTAGTTTTTTATTAAACCAATCACAATGACATATCTTTACACAGTGTAATCAAATATCTCACAACACGAAAGGCCACTAATTTACATCGCATGATTAATCCCACGGGCAGGCTGAAGAGCAGATGGGCTGCCTAGGAGACACTCCAAACCAGAGACCTGTTCACAGCACCTGTGACATCCATAATTTTTCTCTTTATTTCTTCATAAATCTCTATCTTTCAGAAACCGAAATGTAATTTAAAGAAGTTTTCAGTGTCTCCAAAGAAGTTGAAATTCAGTGTACACAGATTTTTAAGTAAAGGATCTTTATTCACCCCTGGAAAACTGAGACCTACCTGTTCTGGGTGCATTAAAGCCTTCTCAGCATGCATCAAACAACGAGGGCAGATGTTGCTGCCAGTATTTTTAGACAGAATCCAGAGACCTGCTAAGAATTCTGAGCAGCTGAGTATCACACTCTCCGTGTAGGCCACTAGTCATCCACGGACATATCTTTAAATGTGAAGTGTGCTTGTCCCGAGCTGCAATCCGAGCATCAGCTGTTTGTGGCTGGTGTCTTAGTAATTATGACTTAAGGAAGCACAGTGGAGTCCATTTAGAGTGGACCAACTTATTTATAGACAGGAAGCCCAGAATTAGCATCCAGGCTCCGAGAAAATTATACTTCTACTTATAATGACTTCTTACTTGCCATTCCGTTAGTTAGAAGGAAATAGCAACGCTAAGGTTTGAGCTTGTTTCTGACTCTGTAGGAGGGTGCTGATTATGTAAGTGTTCAGTACCACATAGATGCTCACAGACAGTCGGCACATCACGTGACCAGGCGTAATTTCTTTAGCATGATGAGTAGTAGATGCAGTTAGCTGAGGAATATGAGGAAAGCTTCAAATCTATATTTCAGGAAATATGGACAGTTGTTTGAGTTCATACTATGCTACACTAGGAAAAAGTAAAAACAAGACACATTTTCTAAGGGTTCATGAGCAGGTGTCTATTTACTGACCTTCAACTGTCATTAAGCCTCTGATTTCCTCCTCAGAAAAAGTATTGCCTAGGTGGCACCTTGTTCCAAAATCCATGTCCAAACTCTGTTTCTGTTGATTGACAGGAGAACAACGTTTGTCTGAAGTTGACCTTTGCTCCCGAGCATTCCCATCCACTTGCATTTTTAATTTTTATTTCCATATCTACTTATTTTATTTTGTGTATATAATTTAATCACAACATCTCTTCTTTAGCTTTTGTTCCTCCAAACCTTCCCATATAACCCCCTTCCCTAGTCTTGACTTTCTCTCAGAACCAAGAGTCCTGGCCTCCTTCCTTTTTGAAGCCTCATGCTCTTTTGCCCAGCAGTTACCCTGGAGTAGGGTTCCACCTTGATTTGAAGGATTAGTAGAATAAGCTGCCACTGTAGCCACCCATGTTGTCCTCCCCTCCCTTTCTCTTTCCCTTGTCTCTTTTTCTCTCCCTCCTTGCCATGTTCTGGCCAAGTTGTTGCCTTTGATTACTCAAAACAAGAACCAAGGATGGCATCTCACTTGGAACACTCTTCCCTGAGTCAGCTTCCAAGTCTCAGCACCAAATGGTTCTTCCTCCTGCCCTCTGATGGTTCTCAGCACAGTGCCTCGACTTGGAGCAAAGCTATCTGAAAAGAGGCTGATTTCTGAACTTGTACTGCTGCCTTTTCCACTAGACTATAAGAGCCATGAAAACATGAAACGTGACTGTCTTGCCAGAAGCTGAGACAGTGCCCCAGCGTGCCAGTTTTCCTTAAACATGTATGCTGTAACCACATAATCTTAATTTCTTCTTTAGCACCAGCTAGCTCCTTGTCGCCCACCTCTTCCCCTGGTCCTCTCTCCCATGTCTGTGCACTTAGCCCTTGGATGTAATATCATTTAAAATGTTTCCCCCATTACCTACAGTATTGTCATCTCATCTGGAGACTTATTTCACTGGTACCACGTTAGGATTAAAATAACAAATGTAATCTACAAAGAAATATTTTGTTTTGTCAGAGAACATAGGCAAATTCTTTGAAACAGTAATGTGATGTCAGCTCCAGACATGTGACTTTAGAAACCAGTCTGGAGTTGAGGTAGCTCAGGACACTTGCCAGTTCTCGAGAGAGCAACACTGTAATAATAACTGTTATTACAGAGCTTCATTAGCACTGATGCTGTATTGGGTTCTCTATACAGAAGAAAGAAAATAAACAGCCAAGGCAAAGTGAATAAGTAATGTCTAAGAGCAACAATAATATGATGCCGTAGAGAATGTTGGGTGCGTTTTCTCAGAGAAGCCTCTCATAGGGTCAGTCTGCTCAGGTGGCGACAGGGAGCTGGGGAACAGTTTGGAGTGGGCAGAGCAAAGAGAGTTCTTTCTTCTCTCTCACTGCTGTGGTGGTGATCTCTGATTGCTCTTCCAGGAAGTTTCCTGTCTTTCTGCAGTCACAAAGGACACCGTGCACATCTCCCAGGTGCCATTGCCAATGAACTGGCAAATAGGTTCTGTCCTGGGAACTTCCTGGGAGGAGATGGTTGTGGAAAGAAGGAAGAAGTTGATGGATTTTTCTTGCGTTGAATTCAACACAACTTCATCTTCTTCCTGTTACTTCTCTGAACCCTGGTTTCTGACTAGATGTATGGCATCTTCCTTTTGTGTTTCTAGCCCTAGAGATGTGAGCAGCTTTCTGCTGCTAACCCTCTCCCATTCCACTTCTGTTCTCCACTATCTTTCTAATTAATCCTGTTATAATTATCTCTACAGAAAGATCTACTGTGAGATGGCTGTCTCCCCACTCCCACCTCATGCACGTTCTGATACCAGAGGTGGAAGCTCGGGTTTGTAGCAGGCGTGTGTTGTACCCTGGGCCACGTGCATAGCCCTTTTCAAAGGTCTTGCTTCCTATTTGGAGACGGGGTCTCATCAAATTGCCCAGACTGACTCTAAACTCAGTCTGTTGCCCAGGAAGCTCTGGAACTGACCATCCTCCTGCTTCAGCCACCCCCATAGGTGGTGTTATATGTATTTGAACCACCGGACATATCTGTAGCTAGTTCGCTTGTTCTGAGCAGACAGCAATGAATACAAACCCAAGAATGACCTGCTTCAGTTTTTAAATTTTGCAGTTTTTGGAACTGTGGTCTTTAGAGGTTTAAAAGGAAGAAGAAACCCTGCATCGCTAAGTTGGGCCACTTCCTGTAAGGCACTTTCAGGGTCATTAATCTCCATTGCAAAGAGTAACAGAATAATAATGAAATACAATTTAAATATAAGGATGGGGGCTTAAGTTTTTAAAAAGACCCATTGAAGTATCCAATTAATGAAGGGACAAAGAATGGCAAGAGGTTTTGGCACAAAGCTAACAGCATCAACAGAAATAGCTCTCACACAGAAATAACCTACAAGGGACTCGGACATCTCAGGACACACTGCAGAGTCAAATGACATTGGGTAAATAACTTCGACAGAGTTACACAGCATTAACAACACGCGGAGAAGAAAGCAAGACGGGATTGAGGTGACTTTGCTGATGTCGTCAGCCTGCAGCACTCCTAATGCAGTTGCAAATAGGACTGTGTTTAAACTGTAGACACAAGCTTCCATGCCAGAGAGGGAAGACCATGTCACAAGGAAACCAGAAACAACCCAGGGAACATGTTACTTTACAAGTCTACTATGACCGAGCTGAACACTGTAAGACGTGCATGCACACCCTGGCATAAAGATGTGGTACCAAGGGCGCTCTGGGCTTTAGGCAATGATTTGTAAAAGAGAATATGCCTCTGACAGGACCTCCCAAAAGAGAGTTTAGCCTGGAAAACGTTGTTGTTTAAATGTTTAGTCTATTCCTCCCTCCTCTCTCTCTTTGGAAGTTTTGCTGTGCACTCTTGAGATTTATGATGCCAATTTCATTTTCATCAATTACTTTTTATTCTCACAGAATATCATTCTTTTTGCTTTTATTTTTTAGATTTATTTTTTGGGTGTGCAAGTGTGCACACATGGTGAACTTAGGTGTGCAAACACATGTGCCCATGTCATCACGCAGCGGCTAGGGAAAAAAAAGCTTCGCACTGATCCAGGAGCTAGCTTGGAGGCCAGCAAGCCACAGCCCTTCTCCAGTCTCTGCCCCCAAAGTGCTGGGTTACAGGTGGTTTTTATGTGGGTGTTGGATATTTAAATTCAGGTCCTCAAGCTGGTGAAACAAACACTCAACTCCTGAGCCATCTCTCCAATCCTGCATACCATGTTCTTATGGCCCGTTATCTGTCCTTAAAGAGACCAGGTACAAACAAATCCTCCCAGGATCATGGGACTGTGACCATGAACACTGTTGCCTGTTCTAGGAGAGAAGCTTATGTGGCGAAGTATTGAAATGATACTAATTTCAATTTCAGCTCCGACACTTAACTTACATTTGGTATGAAATGGATTGGGTTTCTCAATTTACTTTATTCTTCATAGAAGAATAATTTTTTTTGTGTGTGTACACATTGGTTTTATTGTAACAAAGCAACTTGTACACTTCAACATTTAAAACGAGCATCTTTTCCTTCCAGTGAAAACCAAAAAACTAAAAATAAAAAAAATTAAAAATAAAGTTACAACAGAGAATGTGAACTCCAAATAAACCCCTACAGGTTCTGCTGATTCTCCCATTGAGTGGTAGGGCTCGAGTCATCGTTAGGAGAGAATTTTATTTTAAAAGTGTCATCTTAAACTGCAAGGATGTCTGTTAAACATCACAATTAAACATGCCAAAGGAGAAGCCATGTTGTCACAATGCCCACTTACCCCCCCCCCAGACACCTCAAACCCACCCTTGCTGACCTTCTACCCCCCCTTTTTTCTTTTTTTTTCTTTTTATTAAACAAGAGAAAGTAGACAGATACATGTTGGTAAATGCTAACTGTCTGTATTCACATAGACACAGTGTAATCTCTGAGCCCAATATACAGAGAAAGGAAAAAAAGCTAGAATTCTATGCACTACTACACAGGGGCCTAGCACCCTCCAGTCTCCAGCAGAGCCAAAGGGACTGGAGGGCTTTTCTTTTTTCCCACAGAGCACGGTGGTGGTGGTGTTGAATCCACAGTTCAAGACAAGAAAAGATAAAAATGAATGTAGAACAGAGTAGTGGAGATTCTTTTCCCATTGTATTTTGCTCAAGACATTTCCCCAAAACTAAGTTGAGAACCATGGTACTGAGAAGCGAGACCTCAGAAACAGGGCGACGGAGCACAAGAGGGATTGGGGACGGGAGGGAAATGACTGCAACTTGCTCCCAGGGACTGGAGAAATTTAAAAAATAAAAAAGAGAGTCGGAATCCATCAGTCTTCTGTGCTAGTCATCCTCGCCTTCATCCTCCTCTCCTTCTTCCCCTTCATCATCATCTTCATCTTCATCTTCTTCCCCTTCATCTCCTTCTTCATCAGTATCTTCCAAGCCTTCTTCTTCTTCATCATCATCGTCATCATCTTCTGCCTCTCCCTCTTCATCGTCCATATCAGGAACCAAATAGTACTGCAAGGGGTTTGGCCAAATGTTGTCTTTGATGACCTCTCCTAACTCATCTGCACCTGCATCAGAGTGGTCAGTAAACCAGGTAAAGAAGCTCTCTGGCTCTTCGTGTTGTCTCTTCCTGCTGGCCTTATTCTGTGTTTGACTCTAGCGTTTTGTCAAATCCTTTCCAGATTTCCATTTGATTTCTGTGGACTTTGAGTATGGGTCACCACTCTCATTTAGATGAAATTCTTTGGAGAGAACTTTATTTTCTAAGTAGGGATTTTCATCAAAATAAAAATCTATTCTGTAACCTGATTTAATGTCTTCAAATTCTGTTACTTCAACTCTGGTTAAATAATGCAGAGCCTCTTCATCTTCCTCCCCAAGCAGTGCAGACACTTGTGGATGGTTGACAAATGTGGTTACCCAAAAATTTGGGATTTTAGCGATCAGTTCTGACCTCTTCTGAAAAAAACAGTTGACGGAGTTTGTTATATTTTTGTTCTACTTTTAGTATTTCCTCACTTGCTTGTTCATTAAGTCTGCCTATTTCATTTTGTACTTTGTCAATGTGTTCAATTGCTTCTTGCTGTTCTTTTTTTCCCTTCAGCAGGCCAGGAGAGGCAGACTTGTCCCCCAGTTTCGGGGACGGAGCCGATTTGAGTTTCTTGGACTGAGGCAGAAGCACAGATTGCCGTTTCGGGGCCATGACACGAGGGAAGTGGCTAGAGGCCAGAGGCCAGATGCAGAGAGCAGGAAGAAACTCGCAGGAACTCATAGAAGAATAATTTAAAAATTATTTTGGTAAGGTTTCTTCGTCATAAGCAACAGAATTTATTTTGACTGTTTTGAGGTAAAATATATGGGGCAAGGATTATCTCAATTCACAAGGTCTTTGCCCAGCATGCACGAGGCCCTGATCCATGTATGTTTGTGTGCTTATGTTGGTCCAGGCTGAAGGTTTGTGTTGGGAGTCATCTTTGATTATTCTTCTACCTAATTTGCTGAGGCAGGGTCTTCCCATCAAGCCCAAAGCTCACCAATATGACTAGATTTTATTCAAGACATCTCCCATCTCCTTCATCTGAGGCAGAAATGACAGGCAAGACACCACTCCCACACAGCATTCATGTGGACTTTGAGGATCTGAACTCTGATCCAGGCTTGCATCATAAGTGCTTTGGATTCTGAGCCATTAAGATGGATACATCTTAAGACATTTAATTTTAAGTAAAATTCTCTCACAAAAATTATTGGCCTTTCTGTCACTCTATTTTTGTCTGCTTTTTTTCTAGATGAAAGATGTTTGTGATTATGCCCTGATTTAACAGTATTTTTGAAAAGGTGATATTCTTCTAATGGCATCGATTTATATCTAAAATACAGCATTTTCAGCAAAAGATACCTAGGATCCTGCACTCATTTCCTTCTCGTTCAAGCTGCATCTGCATCACTGGGTAGTATGGAAGATGCTACTTTCCAGCATCAAATAAAGCAGGTAGCAGTTTGTGTGGCCGCTTGGACAGACAATGGTTTTCTCTGCTCGTGGAAGGTGTTCTTCTATCCTGCTTCCTTTCAGCCCAGGAGGCACCTACAGCTTAAATTGTAGATGTTCTTGGTTACGGTTGCCATGTGAAATGCTATGAGATAGAACTTGCTGTCGTAATTAATAATAGGCACAGGTTTTGCCTTTGATGTGCTTTATCCTACATGCTATGGAGTCTTTGGGCTTGTGCTGATTGTACATCTTCATCATCCCATTCGTTCCTGGCTGTTTGTATGTGAGCTGGATGTCTGTTTTTATTTAGTCAAGGCTATTAATGTCTTGCAGACTGATTTTCAACTGCTCCATAAGCCCATATGGTTTAAGTTGAAAAGGAGATTTGTACTATCCCTCTCCTGGATATTAAAACCTGCTTGTGTCTTTCTTCATTTTCCTGTTTGGATGAAGAGGCCCTGATTCATTGAGAGGTTGCATAGAATTTTCTCCTGATAGCTCTAAAGTCAGAACAAATATAGCTTAAAGAGTCAACTCTCCTACAGACAAAATAGTTTGTAAGACAAAATCTCCAAATATGTATGAATTTATTATATCTTACAGAGCTCATCCCCACATCCTAGGAAGGATTACAGAGGTTGTACAGTTTAGGGTCGGAGGATACAGTATGCTTTTATTTGTCCAGAATTTCACCCCTTTCTTCCTAAGCAGAGCATAGTACACTAGCTTTTGGGAAGTGCTCTTCCAGTTGAATGTGCTGTCAGTGAGACTAGTAATCGGGGTGACTCATTGTGTTTCAGCACTACATGGGCTTGTGATCATGGAGACAAATGCACCTTCCTGGTATACAAGTGTCCATCTTTATTTCTCAAGGACTGAACTAGCTGCAGGGATTCTGACACGTGCCTCTGATGATATTACTTGTGTTTTCCTGCCCCCTTCTCCTCCAGAGCTGAGCTGTTTTGGTCCTAATATGTTTGAAAGCTTGAATTTTGGCTCTGCACCCAGTGGCTATGTGGTACAAATGAGGTCACCTTATTTTACTTTTTTAATTTTTGCATGAAAAGAACCTTCAAATAAAGGTTGTAATGTGGTATATTGGGCAGTTAAACAGTCCCCAAACTGTGAGCTATTAGAAAAAGAGATACCATGGCAGACCATCTTAGTACCACTGGGCACAAAAGTCTGCACTATATTTCAGCTGTACAAAATGACCGAGAAGACACAAGGGCTCAGGACTGGGGTGTGTTTGCAATGTGCAGTTCCTTTATCAAAGCCCAAGGTGAAATTCATACTTTTTTGACCATTATGGAGAAAATTTTTTCTTGCTTCTTATATATAAGGGGCTAAGATCCACAAAACACAAAGGCCAGAGTAAGATTGAAAAGACAGCTGTGTTATAGTGACAATGGACTCCGTGACCACACCGAGTCCCTTATGGAAAGGAGAGGGTATGGCATGATCAGACTCAACAATAGCAAGACAAGATCTGGAGAGAACTGGAATCTTACTGGCTAGGCACAATCAACTGTGCCTCTAACACACTTTGGTTCTTCTGATGCATGTTCAAATTTAATCACCACAGCTATAGGGTAATAAATGCTGAGTCGGAAGGTGTGATGTGTGTCTGTCCACTCTCCCCATCTACTTCTAGAGTGACAGGGAGATCTCATTCTGAGCGGCCTCAAGAAGAGGGTATGGGAAGAACTGTCCTGGCTCTTTCTTTAGGATGCAAACACTTTTGAAAGGGACCACACCATACACCTGCTGGCTTCATGGTACAAGCTCAAAGTGTTAGAAATGACAAGTGCCAACTCTAATGGACCTCAAGGCTAATGAAGCAACCAAAAATTTTCAAGCTACTCTGATTCAGCGTTATCCGTGCATGTGCTTAATTAAACATGGGTTTGGAAGGATTAAAACTAATAAGCAAATCCCTTAAGTCTTCTTTGATTCATTTAAGAAATCAATAAAACACTAAGGTGTGGGGATTAGAAGTACCAATTGAGCTGTTACCCCCGAGAGCCACAGCCCATCACCAGACTGCAGACCCAAGTCCATTAATAGATTTCTAGTTCCCAGAGTCTAAGAAAGGCAAGAGCCCTGGGAGAAAATGTGCCCCACACTGCTGCTGTTCACTGTGTGCTTGCTCTGTGGTCTTCCCTGAATGACCTGCAAATGTGCACCAAAGTAACTCCCAGACAAGGAAACTTTCCTGGAAGATGAGAGTCAACTCTGCCCTGTTGTGTGTGAAGTAACATTTTGAATATTCCTAAGACTTAATTTCCCTGACTTTTAATATATAGTTGAAGTAGATATTGTGGGGCACTATCAGATTCCTTCTACAGACCTTTCTTTAAGCTATGGCTGTGGAATATTCCTTTATACTGTGTGAATATGTGTCGCTATGACTGGTTTAATAAAGTAACTGACTGGCCAATAGCTGGGCTGGATAAGGTTAGGCAAAAGAGTCAAACTGAGAATGCTGGGAAGAAGGGTGGTAAAGAATAGTGAGGAGACACAGAGAGAAAGAAGATGGGCACGCCATTCTGAGAAAAGGTACCAAGCCACGTGGCAAAGTGTAGATAAAAATTTGGGCTCACTGAAAATGTAAGAGCTAGCTAGTAACAAGTCTGTGCTATTGGCCAAGCATTTATAAAAAATATTAAGCCTCTGTGTGTTTACTTGAGAGTGGCTTGTGGGACAGAAACTTCTGCCTACATATGGCTATCACAAAAAGAGACTAAATGAATCAATGTTACTTGCTTTTCACAACAGAGATGAAAACCAATGCCACCAACCACCCTTAAATGGAGTATTACAACCAACCTCTATGAGGTCTCTGTGAAGGCAGGGTGTCCTAAACTATTCAAGCCATGATAAAAAATATATAAGTAGTTGACTTATAAATGAATTTAAATTTTATAGTTCTGGAAACTAAGGCATTTAAAATCAAGATTCTTCCATTGCTTTCTGGCTCAAAACTGGCACCAACTCATGATGTCTTCACAAGATAGAAGGGGCAAGGCAGTTCCCTTCCACCTCCTAATGGCAGCACACTGGGGGCTTCAACACCCGTATCTGGGGATCACATTCAGACTGCAGCACAGAGGAGGTGTACTCTTGGCTTATCCATCAGTAGAGTCAAGAATGGAGGGAAGGCACTTGTGGTTTATGATGCCTATCCTTAGATACCACAGTGTCTTGCCCTGACTGCTTTTGGTGCTGGGCTGTGAAATGAAGTTGTAAGCTGAAATAAACCCTTTACTCCCCAAGTTGCTTTGGTCATGGTGATGTTTATCACAGCAATAGAAATCCCAACTAAGAAATTGGTACAAGGCATTGTGTGCTGCTGTGACAGATCAGACCATGTGTTTTGTGGTGTCATTCAAACTTTGGGCTGAAAACTCCATGGAGTAGCTGAGAGCTCAGTGGGCTGTTCTATGGGAGTTTGGAAGACAAGATTGGTGAGAGCAATGGAGGCTCGGCTTAGAACATTCCATAGGGCTGTCTGAGAGCCCTTCAATGATTGTCAGGGACATTCGTGTATTTTTTTTTAATTAAGAACCAATAAAACAAACCTTTTGCTGACACAATCAAAGGTGTTAGTTGGAAGTGAGAAATTAGCATTAAGAAGACACAGAAACATTGCGGTAAAATCTAACATCAGGACACTAGGTTGACCATGCTCCGCATAAGAACTACAGATTGACAAAAACCCTAATACTACTCACAAGAAACTTTCCTTTGAGTACTTGGTCAGGGGAGTCCAAATTAGTCCCCAAGCTATTTAATGTATTGCTAATGATCTTTGATTCCTCTCAAAGGATGAAGGTAAGCCCTTATTGTTGAAGACACTATACACTTAGAACACAGGACTCAGACTGTTGGAGCTGAATCTAGTATGAAAGTCTCCTTCCTGTCATGTAGTTTCCATAGTATCAGAAAATACTATGTAAGCTACCAAGGGAGGGAAGCAATTAATAGTTTTCCCCAGTCATGACACGTATGGACTAAAATAATGACTAGTGTACAAGATACCCATGCAAGTACAATATTGGCACTCATGCATCAGTAGGAACCAAAAGTTGTCTAGTTGGATTTTTAAGTCCCTCTCAGCAGGAGGGAAATTATGCCCAGAAGCAGAAATCTAGCCAGCTACCTAGAGCTCTTAGAAGAGAATCTACTGCTGCCACATTAATAGACCAGCATAATTTCTTACTACTTTCTAAATCTTATAGCTACTGGCAAATGCAGCTATCAGCCCTCATTAGATAAGTGTCTCTTTATAACAAATGGAACCCCATAGAGATCCAATATTAGACACAATACAGAGATCAACAGACTGTGGGGAGCCCAGCTCCAACAGATAGATTTGCAGCACAACCTCTGCCTCTATGGTTCAGTGAACATCATGGAAGAGGGGTGGAAAGATTGTAAGAGCTGGAACACCAAGAAGTCTGCTGTGAGGCTGACTCTTCAGAATTGGTTGCATAAACAAGACCTGACTAACGACAAGATCAATAGACAAGCTAATGTGGAAGGAGGAAATCTCAAGGGGTCTCACCTCTAGACAAAGAACTAGCAGCAACTAATGACTGCTGAGAGAATTGGCCTCTCCCAATGAGTCATCCTTGTAACTATATACCTACCAGCAACTGGCTCAGCAGGCTGTATTATATATCTGTGCGTCTATCTATCTATCTATCTATCTATCTATCTATCTATCTATCTATCATCGGTCTGTCATCTACCTACTTATATATTTACTATCATCTATCTATATCTATCTATCTATCTATCTATCTATCTATCTATCTATCTATCTTCTACCTACCTACCTATCATCTATCTCTCATCTTAAAAGAAAAAGAAGTTAGTATTTTGAGATGGGGACATGAGAGTAGCTGGAGGGAGGAAAAAGGAAGGTGGAAATAATATAATTATACTTTAATTAAAATGTATTAAGCTAAATAAAAATTTCAAAAAAGAGCACAAATTTTTGAGTTAGATTTAGGGACAAATAACAGCTTCATTGTTATCAAACCATAAGTCTAAACTTTGATCTGTTGATCAAACAGAACCATGTGCATGCTGTGAGTGAGGGTTTTAGCTTTTGGCATAGAGAAGCTTCTTATAAAATTGTAGAATTACAGTGGTTATTAGTAACTGTAGTGGTTTGAATGAAAATGACCCCCTAGGCTCATAGGAAGTGGCATTATTTGAAAAGATTAGGACATGTGGCCTTGTTGGAGTATGTGTGGCTTTATTGGAGGAAGTGTCTCACTGTGGGGTGGGGTTAAGGTTTCAGAAGCTCAAACAAGGCCCAGTGGCTCACTCTTTCTGTTGCCTGATGATCTGGATGTAGAACTCTCAGCTACCTCTCCAGCACCATGCTTCCTGCCGTGATGCAAATAGACCAAACCTCTGAATTTTAATCCAGCCCAGTTAAGTGTTTTCCTTTATAAGAGTTGCCTAGTCATGGTGTCTCTTCACAGGAGTAAAAACCCTCAGGCAATAACCATGGTAGTTACCTCCAGGTAGGTATTGATATCAAAATGGGGAAAGGTATAAGTTTGTCTGTCTTTGCTCCTCAGGCTCTCTTCCCATTTGTGACCCAGACACTGACTCGGTGTCCAGTGACATTGCTACTCAATTGGAAACATAATCACATAGTTTTCATATTCAGATACACCTTCTGCATGCTCTTAGCATTCAGACGTCATGTATACTTGAGTCCATGTTTACATGATTTTCTCACCCTTAGAGAAGAAAGCTAAAGAAAGATTAATTCATGGAAAATGAATGACTGTTGAAACTCTTCAAAGGCTTGATTTACTGCATAATTAGTAGACAACACTAGAAAGCCGAATATCTTTCTGCTTGAGAACTGAGCAAATTGATTAATTCATTAATTAGGCATGATAACACAATAGATAGCGTAATTGTACCACTGGCTAACAAAACACAGCAGAAGAATCAAGCATGTTTTCAACATGGTCAAAAATTTAATTCACAGTTAGGCGTTTCCAGGGTTAGAATCTTAATGAGAGAACTCGGAAAAGCCAAGTCCAGCCTTTTCTTCTGGGAGGAGCTGTGCTATGCACAAAGCACACAGCAAGGAACAACTTCCTTCCTCTACAAGCTTGTCCCAATCAGAACTTGCTCCTTCCTTCATTTATTCACTGAAGAGATTATTTCCAGACACTTTCCATGTCTCAGGTACCAGGAAAACCCAGGAGCTACAACAATGAACACATGAGATAAATCTACTGTCTTAGAGTAGACATTTGAGGAGGTTTCTGCTAGCTGAGACAGCCACTATCATCATGGAGCAGTTCACATTCAAACTGAACTGAATTAAGTTTGCACATGCAATTCCTGGGTCCTGTTCGTACAAGTGCAGGAGCCTACTAGCTGTATGTGCTTTCCACGTGGCCTATAGGAAAGGCACTTTACACATGGTGGGAAAGTAGTCCTCGACAGTGTCATTCTAGAAAGGTGGAGAGAGAAAATGAGGAGCAGTTACGTAAAGAAGATACCTTTACTTTACGAAGACCATGGGTTGGAGGCCAGCTTGGGCTACATAATGAAACTCTGTCTCAAGAAGATGAGAGGGGGAGAGGCAGATAGACAGAGACAGAGATTTGGGATGGGATGGTCACCTTTTGTAAAGTGGCCAGGTCAGATGTGCAACAAAAACACATCAGTTAGTTTAACTGTGTAAACTATAGCAAAAATCAAGCTTTGGCGCATTCAAAGGGTTGACACAAGAAATTACCAGTCAAGAAAAGAGGTTGGTGAGGCTGGAGCAGCAAGAAAGACTGGGAAAGATGAAGGGCAGGGCAAAGGAGGATCAAGGTAGAGGGAAGTGCTTCATGCTGAACTGCATGGGATACAAGGAAATTATTTGTTTTGATCCAAGTTTCAAAATCATGTTTTTGATTGAAGGACACATTGGACAGGGCAGAGTAGTGAGCAAGCCATCTATGCAAAGGCTGATTGTTAAGCCAAGTAGAGCTAGAATTGGGACAATGGGATCAGAAACTAGCTGGGGTTGAAGGCTACTTTGGAGGAGAGACGCCTGGCTCTATCAATGGATTTGGGGTTGAGAATGAGAAGAGGGAAGAATCAAGGGTAAGTGATACATTACTGCATTGAGAGCTTATGATGGGTAAGGATGAGAAGATTTCTGCAAGGCATATCTGAGACAAATTAAGATAATTTCCAGTTTGTCTAGGATAAGTGTAAAATATCAGATTACCATCTCATTCAGAATATTCATCAATAGAGTTGAACAGAAAAATCTGGAGCCATCAGAAAACTTTTTTTTTATTGAAATAGAATTCTATTTCTGTAGATTCACAATAATTAAAATACATTAAACTTTCATTACATAGCAAAAATCTTACTTCCATGTCTTTCATCTGACTTCCGAGTTTCAAAGTTTTCTTTGTAAATGATTTTTAAAAATTTTTTTTGTTTTAAACTTTTTATTTATTCTACATACCAACTATAGTTCCCCCTGCCTCCCTGCCTCCCTGCCACCAGAAAACTTGAGGTGAGATATGAGTTTCATCATAAAATATGTGGTATTCAACCCACAAAACTGGATAAAATCCTCAGTGTTCCTGCCTGGACAGGAAATAAAAGAAGAATAAAGACCAAGCTCTGAGGAATTCATACCCTTAGTGGTAGGCCAGAGAAAAGAATCCTGAGGGGCAGATGGAGAAAGAGACAGAGGAGGGAGCTAAGCAAAAGAGTAGCTAAGCCCCCGTGAGAAGACAGGAGAGTGGAAGAGGGAAGGAAGGACAGCAAGGTGCCATAACCCTGTTTGCAGACAGGAAGGTAGCCAGAGGCCCTGTCAGGAGTCCAGAAAAGGAAACAGCAAAATAAAAGTAAAACTTGGGAGAGAAGCGATGAGATGGAGAAAGCCGAGTGTGGAGTCTCTCAGCATTGTCAGGGAACAAGGGCTCAGAAGGGGACATCTCTGGAATGAGAGAGCAGACAGCATGTCAGCAAGCTTGTGGAGCTGATGCAGAGGGGAATCCCTGGAACTAGGAGAGGGGAGGTCAAGAAAGACGCTCGGAAGACAAGGCCCGAGAACAGCAGACCCTGGAGGTTTCCTGCTGTACTCTACAGAAAAGCAGAAAGTGCGCACAGACACAACTGTGGAGCTCATGCAGAAGGTGAGGGAGTGAGAGAGCTCAAGGAATTTTGCTTATACATCCAGAAGAAAATTTAAAAAGAAAATCTTGAAGCTGCAGTTAAAAGGTGCAGTGAAGCCTGTACGTTCTGGTGTCTGAGAAGCATTTGCAGGCCCCAGCACCTCTGAAGAGAGTAGGCCAAGGCTTTGGAGACAGACCTGGTATATCCCGCCTTGGCGTCATTAGGTATGAGGTATAAGACTTCCTGAGCAACTCATTTACATTGTCTCAGCCTTTCCCTCTTTACCTGTGCAATGGTGATTATTATACATTTATCTTGCATTTCTATAAAGTGGATCACACACACATAACGCATAAATGTCTGTAGAAGGAGCTGCGGGCCGCTTCCCGCCACCCAGCTCCTGGCCACCAGCTAGCTTTATACCCGAAATAACAACACACAAATTATATTCATTTAAACACTGCTTGGCCCATTAGCTCTAGCCTCTTACTGACTAACTCTTACATCTTGATTAACCCATTTCTATTAATGTGTGTAGCACCATGAGGTGGTGGCTTACTGGGAAAGATTAAGAATGTCTGACCTGGCAGCTGGCTCCATGGCGTCTAGGGTTGGAGAATCATGGCAACTAACTCACTTCCCTTCTTCCCAGCATTCTGTTCTGTCTACTCCACCCACTTAAGGACTGGCCTATCAAATGGGCCAAGGCAGTTTATTAACCAATGAAATCAACACAAAAAAGAAGACCTTTCCACCTCAAATGTCTATGAAATGCTTTTTAAAAGAAAGGAAGCAAAGTGCACCCATGAGTTTGAAGAATAAGAGAGTAGCATACTATATGAATGTCAAGGGTTGAGAGAATTCCCAAAGTAGGAAGTGGTCCCTGCACTCACCAAAGGCATTCAAATAAAAGAGAAGCCACGGTGCCTGATCATGAAGACGCCACTGAAGACTTTCAACTTTGTGGTTTCCATGTTGTCATCAAAATCAGAACTCTAGGTGTGTGTACACAGGAGCAGTCAGAATCCAGGCTCTAGTGTTTCTCTTAGTGTTGAAGTGGTCCAGCAAGGAGAGAGACACCAGCAGCACAAGAACAGAAAAAGAACAAAGAAAAGTATGGAGCCTGCAATAGGCAGCTGGGAAAGAATTGTGCCAAGAAGAGAAGAGGCAGGAAAGGGCACATATGGAAGGAATAAAGAAAGTATTTCAAGGGGAAGGAGGACGTGCCATCCAAAGGGACCTCGTTAATGGCTACTTTGAATGCTAAGAATAGCAGCATTGGGGTGAATTGACCACCAATGAGGATTGCTAGGAAATCACCAAACTTGACAAATAGAATGGGTTGGCTTAAAGGCATCAGGCTTGAGTAGGAAGTCTTTAGAATTAAGGTTTACCCATAAGAAAGAATGGTTTTCCAATAGCCCCAAGGGGCCCCCCTTTTTTTGTCTTCAATGATACAGAAATGCCACAGTCAAGCGACAACATTTCTAACCCACCCTTCAGAGGTTTGTCTAGGTATTGTCAAGGTTTTGAGTCACAAGTTGGAAAATCAAATCTTCTATGAGTAGAATTTATTCATAGGGAGTGTTAGAGAGTTTCCTCTCTGAAGATTGGTGGCAGGGTATAGGTACCAATTATCATCCACAGATTGATGTAACAGGATTCCTTTTGGAATGTACTGCCCACTAGAGTCCACTTTCATGCCCCAACCCTGCCCATTCCCCAGAAGACCTGTTTTGTATGATATAATCTAAGTTTTTACCACTATGGCCTCCCAGCTCATAATTCATTGCAGTAATCAGTTGGCATTCTTCAAACTTTCAAGTTGCAAAAGGAGTCTACTTATGAAATATCTGTTACACTGCATAATAAACAATGCCAGAGTGAGCTTAAAACAAACTAATTTAGTAAGCAATTCCTTTTCCCTACATTATTTAAATTTACATAATCAACTGGCTATATAATATTTAGCATCCTCTTCGATGTTTGTTTACAGAACAGTTCTGTGCTTTAGATCACTCTGTTTGCCAAAATATTCATTGATCTACAAAGCTCACAAACCAGCAAGTATTCTGTGATAATCTTGGCAGGAATGAGAAGATAGGGAGGAAGATGGTAGCTTCTCTATTTCTCTTCCTAATCACAGACCTTTGACTTTAAAGTGTATGAGATGTCTAAGCTTCAACACAGTCTGTATAGCTGTTACTAACGGATAAATTACTCTGGCAGAGAATTAATATTAATACTATTAAAGCGACTTTACCAAGTGTTCATTTATTTCCAGACTGGAAAGAATAGCAGCCTGAAGCAGAGGAATGCCTTAGAGTATTGCGGTATGAGAACCAACCACAGCCTGAGAGCCATGGCTTCCCTGCAAAAGGGGAAAAATAATATTGAAGCCACAGTTCTAAGATATAACACAGTGAGCCTTCTTTTCATCACCTTGTGCACAAAGTAAACAGTGAGGGGCTACCCCGGTGAAGAAAGAGTTCAGATATCAAAATACATTAACTTTGCCTACATTAATTTAAATAAGTCTAGAGCTTTTTCAATGAACATAATGTTATTTGTGCATTAGTGGACAAAACAATGGGGGTTAGACTGCAAAGCTCCACCCTGCATCTCCATCTGATATGGAAGGGATGAACTCCACTTCTTAGGCTCTCTTAAAATAATTTCTTTTTTTAGCCTTCCTTCAAAATGAGCTTAGGATGTTGACACCATGCTCTCCTGTGGTGAGGAAGCAATGGCCATGGCCAAGGTTTCTTCTATACAGTAATAACCAAGGCTAGCGACGTGGCTCTCAGTAGGCAGAGTGCTTGCCTTGCAAACCTGTTCATTGGAGTTCCCATTCAGGGTCCCAGGGAAAAAGTTGAAAACTGACTCCAGAAAGTTCTCCTCTGCTCTCCATAAGTGTGTTATGGCACATACCCACCCACCCACATGCACACACATCATACATGAGTAATAAATTTAATTTAATTTTTTACAATGCGGGTCTTGACTTCAAGCCTCCAGCTGCACACCTGAAATGTTTTCTTCCTTCACGTCCTTTATCTGTGACTCCTTATCTGTAGCAAGGTGTTAAAAAATCGGTGATGAGTGGCTTCAGTGTGGAATTCTCTGGAATGTCTGGTCAGCATTGTATCCCATCTCCTATTCACAGATGGAGAGACATCTCAAAGACAGGAAGTGACATCATAGTGTCTATTTATGGCAGAGTACATTAAAAACTCTAGCTCTCTTTATGATATTGTAAACAGAATAAATAAATAAAATATAGGTTGCCATTTCAACTAATTCCTTTTGAATTTAAAATATCTTACTTTGGGATCAAAACCCTGCTCTGGTCCCCTGCTGTGATGCCAGAAGGCAGAAACTTTATTAAACACGACACACAGACACACAATGCTCTTTCTGTCTCTTGCTTCATTCAAAAGATTTTCTTCCACTATCTGCAGATTGGAGTACTGCTTTTAATCTTGAGTTCACTAAGCACCAGTCAGGTCCCTAAAATTGAAGTTAGAAACACATTGGGCCTCCGGAAGGGGATGGTCAAAGGAAGTATATTCTGGTCCATCCTTCCTCCACCCCCAGACCGCAAGACTCAAAATCGAAAGAACACACAATGTCTGTCACAAGGCAGAACACAAACCTCTGTATGTTTTTAATAATTTTAAAGCAAATGATATTGACAAATGGACTGCTGTGAGGGCTTTGTTTATTACAGGGAAACATTTCCAAAGGAAGCCTTCTTGTGTGGGGCCTGAAAAGATTCACATAAGGGATGCTAGCTGTATGATCAAAGTTGAAAGGTATCATTGAACAGGATAAAATGTCAGTACACTATCTCAGAGATTTACTAATTTGCACGAGTCTTGATTCCATATTTCCAGTTGAGATCTGGAATTATTTAGCAATTATTTAGCTGAGCATAAATATTTAGAGACAGTTTTGTTAACAAATCTCGCCTCTAGGAGCCAGGCCCATAACAATTATTCTTGGCATTGGTTGTCAGCACATAAATGCACTGTCTAACTTCACACCTTCTCTATTTCATTTTTACTATTTTCTATGGTACAAATGCATCCTTTTTTATTCCTGGCCTCTTTTTGCCCTGCCCGGTAGAACAAAAACTTGGCAGACCTTCTAGGGCCTGTGCAGAGAGGCCCAGAAACTGCTCAAGAGAAACATCTGGCTTCTCTTTGGGCATCCCATAGTGGATCTGTAGAGTTTCTGAGCATCTTGGATTCTATAGTATGAGATCTGACTTTTATAAAACACCTATTGGACATTCTCCCTTTACCTGCTCTGTGTGAATGTGTGCACAGTTGTGTGTGCCTTGCTTTGTGCATGCACAATTGTGCATGCCTTTTCCTGGCTCATGTGAATGCATGGACAATTGTGTGTGCCTTTACCTGGTCCATGTGAATGCATGCATGCACAATTGTGTGTGCCTTTACCTGGTCCATGTGAATGCATACATGCACAATTGTGTCTGCTTTGCTTTGTGTCCTGGAGAGCACTGCAAAGTGCCAGGAGGCCTCCCAGCCTACTTGGAACAACTTCCCGATTGCAACTCTGAAACACCATGCCCTCTTTGGCTGAGAGGGGTAGATTTTCCAGGGTCTTCCGTACTCGGCGATGTGACACCTGTGAGCAGTTTGTCTCTGAAAATGTACTGCCACTCAGGAAAGGGCTCACAGATTTTGCCACTCTTTAGCTACCATTTCATCAGAAGCCTCGCTTGCAGCCACACTCCAGCTGAGTTCTCTACATTTGGTAAATAAATCCCATGAACAACAGTCCCCAATTTCACATTAATTGTTTGGAAATCTCCACAACATCAAACATTTTGTTAAAAGTCTAGAAAGAAATAAGCATAGCTCTTTTGTTGTCGGTGGCTTGTTGTGCTTCACAGTGATTTGTTCTAAATACAGCTTAACAGGCAGATGACTGGTTTGTTTGTGGCTAGAGTATCTTTTTGGAGATGAAAATGCAATCCAAACACTTCCCCCCTAAGGATGCAGAGCAGGCGCAAAGCAACATGGGACTGTGGAACGGGTGCACCTGGGGAACTGCTTATTGCAAATTGGATTGACAGGGAGGACTCAGCGCCTTCCGTAGCACACGTGCCTCTGAAGGGCTGAGAGAGAAGCACAATGCTTTAGGACTGAGACCTGGGAATTGCCTCAATATGAGAGTTTGGAATTGCTCAAGCATTAAGAAACTAAGAACATGAAATGAAAATATCACAGGAATGGGGCATGTTATGGCCCAAAACACATGTAGAGAAACGGAGGCAGCCTCTGAAGCCACACCCCAGGGTTGGATCTAGGGCCAACTTGTTCCTCCTGGACAGTCAGCCGCTCACTCTCTTCCTCCCTTCCCAGCTCACTTCTTCACAGCACACCCGAGCAGAAAGGGAAGTTTTCCCCATGCTTAGATCCCTGTTAATCAACCTTTTTAAAAAACTTACAGAAAAAAAAACCCAACATCATCAACAACAAAACAAAACAAAAACTTACTATAGTGAAGACAAAATCATGACTGAGAATCACCACCAGGGCCATAAGTCAAAAGCTTTGACTTTTCCCATTTTTGATCTATTAGAAAGTGTTAACCAAAACAGTCCCTGCTCTGAAAGAACTGGTTATAAGAATGACCATGACATAGATTTGGGTGACCCAAGGACACGACCCACCATGAGGGCTGTTGGGTGAGCTCCTAATTCTCGCTGAACAAAATCCAGCGGTGAGTGAGTGCACTCCTGAGCACACTGGAGGAGCTGTCAGGCTGGTTATGGTAGGTAGGCAGCTCTGCTTCAAGTTTTAGATATGATTCAAGAACATTCTCAACTTTAAGTTGCTGAAACTAGTAGTCTGTCTAGTTAACCCACCCCAGAGCCTTGGCCAGATAGTCAAGAGGATGAGGCTGGCCTGAGAGATGGGTGATAAATAGCAATCGAGCTGCACCATTCTACATATCCACAACGATGGCCGTCAAATCAGGCAGTAAGAATTTTTCACATACTTAGGACTTTTTCAGGCAACTTCAGTTTGCAAAAGTTAGTGCACCAGTGCTGTTACAACAAAATTAAATAGCTGGAAGATACAGTCATGAGCGACATTCCCCAGAACTTACCCAGAAGCACCGCCACTTCTTTAGGGTACTCTTGGGTTAACTTTTCATTTTAGAATCTGCAGATTATGCCCATGCTATAAAGTTTTTAAGACATATTCCAAAGATCTTGTTTTAAAGAGCTTCTATCCAGTCAATCATAACCCTCCGAAAATAAAATCATCTTTGCATTGTATTCTGATGAGGCCATTATCCGAGCTATGACCTGAGCATAAGCACTGGCATTAAGAAATTGATTTTTAGAGCTGGGGGGACGGCTAGGTGGGGTGCTTGGGTATGTGCTAGAGTTTAGCTACTTAACACCAAGTAAATGCTGCAATTCTAGCATGTGGAAGGTGAAGCAGGCAATTGCAGTACAAGCTGGTCCCTAAGATGAGCCTCGTCTATGAGCCGGAGGTTAAACTGAGAAACCTTGTCTCAGGAAATAAAGTGAGAAGTAGTCTGATAAGAATGATTCCAGACACCAAGCTCATCTATAAATATAAAAGCACATTCCTTCCACATGTGTAAAACGAAGAAATTAATTTTTAAGGGGGGGATAAATACTTAGCCAGTATCTCAGAAGTGAGGAGATGAGAGCACTGAACCCTGCGGTGACAGGACCACATGAACACAAGAGGTGTTACTAGGGCGGCTGTGGAAGGACAGGGAAAGATGGACCTTCTTCTGGCCTCACTGTCTTCACTGTGTGCTCTGGAGGATGATGCTGAACGGAAAGACATTTGTAGAGATTAGTGTCCATGGACGCTGAAATGGTGTGTATGTGTGTGTCTGTCTGTGTGTGTGTGCGCGCACACACTTGCACATGGAGGGGGCAGGTAGTACATCTGTTACTTCTCTCCCTGTTCACACGGTCCTAACATTCCCCATGAAGTCTTAGCACCCATGGGTTTTCTCTCTCCACTCTGCACAGTGCATTGACACACATGGAGGATTATGTTCCCTTCGTGTAGCTGTGGTTGATACACTGATTAGGGAGACAGGAGTCCAGGTTAGGAGGCTGCACTCTGCGCAGGTGCTTCATGAATACCTAGACCGCTGCTTTCTAGAACCTGTCATAGAGCTGACTGCTCTTGGTGCTGGGCACATATCACCTGGAACTTTTACAAGGATTTCCTCTATACTTAGTAAGCATAGTCCCTTCTGGGCTGCTATGTATGAATGAAGGAAGAAAGAGGGGTGGAGCTCAGGGGTAGAATACATACTCAGTATGTGTGAAGACATGGGTTCAATCCCTACACCAGGCATGATAGTGGTGATCTCAACCTTTAGGAGATTAGGCAGGAAGTTTGAAAGTTTGAGGCCAACTTACATTACATACGAAGACTTTGTCTCCACAAATTTGAAAAAGAAAGAGAGAGACTCAACACTCCAGCATGAAACAAGCAGCGGCAACAAGAGCAAGGCAAAAGCACTAGAAGCTGTTTGGGTGGGGAGCGGAACCGGGCTACAGTGAGAGCTCGGCTGACTCTGGACGAGTAGCTGAAGCTCTCGACATCCCATCTGTTGTATCTGTGACTGAGAGCTGGCATCACTGTGCCCAAGCATGGGTCATCAGAACAGTGGATCAGAGGCCATGAGCAGCCTTCTGAAAATGCCAGTTCATAGAGGCTTGCAGTGACTTTTCCTTTCAAACCATTGTTGTCAAGAGACAGTCAACTGTGTTTGCAGGAGTACAGAGGAAGGAGTGACCAGGGAAAACTTCCACCTTCTACAAACTGGGCTTTTTCTTAAAGTCTTCACCCACATTTCTGCCTCTGGCTTGGTAAACACTTGCATATCCCTAAAGTTCAAATGTTCTGCCAGTACCTGGTTCTTACGTGGGAGGGACTCCTCCCCTGAACTCTCTGTCTTTTTACCTGAAGGTAAACACAAAAAGGCTCTGATGGTCTGGCGATCCTCAGACGAGCAAGAAGAGCTACACTAATTAGGAGCTTCCAGCTCCGTTCAGCTGGGCAATAGCTGGGAATTTATGGTTTTGTTAAGAGTCAGGATACATCGAAATCTTTTATATACTATTAGATATGAAAATACGCACCATCTGGACCTCTCGCTGATACCTTGAAATGCCTGCCTCTCTCAGGAATCAAACCCATTTTACCTGCTAGGGAATAAAACACCTGTTTCACATACGACTTCCCACTGTGTGATGAACATTTCCACCATCTCCAGCCAGGGAGGAAAAAATGAAACTGTGGCTTCACATTGTTTAGTAGATTTTAAAAAGCTAGCAGGGTCGGGGGCTGTTTGCTGTGTGCTTGGAAGAAGGCTTTGCAAATTGTCCCTAGAACAGCCCCAATCATTTGGGGGGAGCCCTGCCTGGGATCGGGGAAAAATGCATTTTCTTCTCATTATAAATCTACTGATGGAAACACCGAGAGAGGAGCCAGTCGCATCTTGGCTGCCGGCTGCATCTATAATGGATAGTCCCAAAGTGGGCAGAAGGCTGTAATTCACCAGAGGAACTCCGCTGGTGACATAAAAGAGTTGAACAGTGTATGAATAGCTCTAGAGTCTTGAGAGGGAACGGGACTTTGCAGTTTAGGACATCTGCTGGTATTCCACTAATAAGCTTCTCCGAGTTTGGGAGGGAGGGCTCTCTAAAAGTCTTCTGTCTGTACTTTCTCCATCCTTTTGTTCAAGTGAGACCAGGCTGGCCGGGAAGGGAGTCAAGTTTCTGCTTCATTCTATTTTTAAATGCAGCCACAGTACTGTTACTGTCCTTAACACTGTGACAATGATTCCATTAGTGCTGTGTGTGGCTGTCTTCCTGTCTTCCGGCTTTTGGAAGTTTGCATGCTTGCATCAGTATTTGGGTGAGATCTGCACTTCTCCCGATTCTCTCTGTCACCTAATTACACTGCAAGCTGTCTGATCCGGATTCTCACAGTGTGGACGGTGCTGACAGCGTACATGTGGCACCGTTCGACATTCCTGCCAGTATCCCTTGCTCCAGAAGTAAGTCCAGCAAAACTCACCGATCTCTAGGATAAACTCCCGTGGAACCAACCTCCTTTGGTTTGTCATTGGGGTCTTGTAAGAAGGATGAACACATTGCTTCTTTCTTCCCAGAGAAGGAATTCCCACAGAGCATGAATTAGGAGTGCAAAGGCTGGCCCAATGTGGATGGGATCGCTTTGAAAAGTGGTTTGATAAATGGTATTTCCTTTACTACCTAGAGGCAGGGACTGTAGGCTGGCTTCTGGGTTTGTCTTTAATGATTAATATTGACATGTACAAATTTGTTTCTTGGAAGCATCGGCAGGTACTGCTAGTTTAACCCTGTATGTTTAGAAGATTTTATAAAGACAAACCTTTCTTATCAACTTCTGGCTGCTCAGGAAGAACTTACAGGGGAAAGACTAGCTAAAGACTTCATTTCCCCTCTGCTCACTTTTAAAATAGCTGCATTTCTGGCTTTCTGTCTACTCTTGAAGTGTCATCACAAACTCGTGTACTTAAACATCTCTGATACATTTCAATAAGCTTAAGTTTTATGCATACTGATGATTTATTTTCCTGAATCAAACCCAAGTCTTTTGGACATACCTGGTAGGTGTTGTGGCTTCTTCCTGTTCACCGCAAGAGCTCTTAGGCCTCGGGCTTTCTTTGCACTCTTTCTGCCTCACCTGTGGACTAACTACTGCTTAAAAGGTGCTTTTCTTTCCCCGCAAAGACTCTTGCTATATAGCAAAGGAAGACCCTGAACACACATTCTTCCAGCTTCAGCCTCCACAGTACCAGCATTACAGATGCCCAGCTTTTCCAGGCCGCTCTTATAGGGATTTTCCAATATGGGTGAGAGTACTTCTTGACAGATTGTGTTGGTGCTTCTCAACCTCAGCAGACAGAGCTGGGAGGCATCCCCCTGCCCCATCCCTCCCACAGTGAACAGAATTTTCACATGAACGCTTTAATCCTAATCCTGGCATACTGGCATGGTCCTGTGAGCTCAGGCAGCAGAAGGTGGAGATATGAAGACCATGAGTCTAAAGTCAAATGACAAAGGAACTCCACCATCTCTTCAGTCTTCAGCCTGAATCTCCTTCCTTCGCCTGCAGTCCCAGTTAGCCTGTAATGGGACAGGGGCTTCATTCCCACAAACCACAGTCAGGTCTGAAGAGCAGTGCCTAGCACCACTGAGATGATGACCATAAAAGTAGTCAATGAATTTTTTCTTCCTTCCTTTCTTCCATCCCCCCCCATCTTTCTTTCTTTCCTTTTGGCGACAGGGTCCCGTTGTGCAGCCATGGCTAGCCAGGAACTCACAGAGATCCACCTGTTTCTGCCTCTGCCTCTCTAGAGATGGGGTTAAAGACACGGGCTCCATACCTACTGAATTCAGCTTCAGTAGGTTGTGTAGTTCAGTTTCAGTGGGTTGTGTAGTTTTCCTATCACAAGGCTGCCATTGCTGTTTTACCAACTATTCGGGTTTGGAGTTATTTTTCATTTTCCCTTTCTAAAAATTATTTTAAATTTTTATTTTTATTTTAAAAGTGTGTCAAATATTTACAGGGTGTGAAAGTCAAATCTACAAATAAGACAAATTCAATAAAATTTAGCATCTGTCTCAGTCCTCCTTTCCGTCTTTTCCCAAAATACAACAATGACTTTAAAATTATTTCCCTGTAAGTTAGTATGTGCTTCAAAAATTAAATTAGATTTAACCCATTAGTTGCTTGTTTAGTCTCACCTATTTATACATTTATCCATTTATCATCTCCATCCATCCATCCATCCATCCATCCATCCATCCATCCACTATCGACTTCTTGCTTGAGGTAACAATTAGCTTACTACACATACCTTATTAACTGTGAATAGCATATAAAGATATTTCTTATCACTTTTAACGGCACAGCACAGGTTTTGTGGCTACATCATAGTTTATCTGAACTTGGTTTAGGTATTTGTTACTTAGAAGAGTTTTCTACTGTAAGTTTTAGTGCACAACTACTTTTCTTTTCATTCCTATGCTTTTATTGTATTTAATGTGTATGTGTGTGCTTCACCCGCATGTATACCACATATAATACAACAACATATAATTTGATATTTATCATTATGTTCCATGTGCATTGTATAGAATAATAAATATTGTTAGTGCTGTGTTAGAATGATTTTAAAATTGCTGCTTGAGGGGCTGGAGAGATGGCTTAGTGGTTAAGAGCACTGACTGCTCTTCCAGAGGACTCGGGTTCAGTTCCCAGCACCCACATGGCAGCTCACAACTGTCTGAAGACCCAGTTCCAGGGGATCTGACACCTTCACATTAGTGCACATAAAATAAAGTAAATAAACAATAAGAAATATTAGAAGAAAAAAATTGCTGCTTGAGTTGATGACTTAAGGTTCATAAAAAAGTATCCAATGTGTTTGGCTCAGAATTAGGATGAAATTCCAACAAGTTCTGAAATTGCTGTAAATACACTTCTGAATTTTTGTATTTATGTGAAGTGGTATTCATAAGATTAATGATTATAAAATTAAAATATTGACATGAAATGTGTTGAAGATGCTCTCAGATATTCTGCAAAGATTTAATTCTTTATGTAAAAATAAACACATCCATCTCATTAGTATGCAAATTTACTTTCTTCTGTAATAAATGTATTATCCCAAAGAACTATTTTAAAATAAGTTTCCTTGTGATTCATTATCACAAAATATTTAATTTGTATACCTATTTGATAGCCCTTTTTTACTTAGGGTCACATGAAATTTCTCAGTCAAGAGGTTTTGAGTAGAAATAATTATGTGTTCTTTTCTTGTTGGAGTTGATACCTAGGAATACAAACGCTAGATGTAAAATGTTGGTAATTACTGTACAATTCCTCTCTCAGTGATTCCCTGCTGTTTGTCACTCCTATGGCAATGTAAGAGGACGCCTCTATTTCTTATGGTCGGAATCTTTGTTGTTGGATAGAGTAGCCGATGACATTTTCTATTACCCCTTTCCTCCAGAGCATGTGACACAACTTAATAGAGAAAGGATTTCTTTCGACTCACGTTTCTAGGTTACACTCCATCAGTGCAGGGAAGTCAAAGCACTTCAAACAGCTAGTCCCATCACATCTAGAGTAATGGTCGAGAGGCATGCATGCATACTCACTGTGTTCAGCTCACCTGATCCAACTTATAAAGGTCAGGATCCCTCAACTAAGGACTTGTGCTACCCGTAGTAGGTAGTGTCTTACCACATTAGTTAAGCTAAGACACTAACTCCCATAGGCCAACCCAATGTAGACAAATCTCACTGAGACTCTCCATGTGATTCTAGGTTATGTCAGGTTCTCAAAGCTAATCATAACAATCTTCTAACAATGCTCTCCTCGTTGGCTTGGTTCAGGGCTTCCCAAAGTAGGCTATTATTATTATTATTATTATTATGATCCTGAAATCTTAAGTATAATGACTTCTGTGTTCTGGACATTCCTCAGCACAGGCTCCATTACAGATGGAGTTGTTTTGTTAGCTGTATTATTATAGGGCTTCTGTAGAAGGACTCCCCTTCTCGATTTTAGTAGCCCCATTACCAGAACTCTAGATACTCAATCTTGGTTTTATAAAAGCATAATTGTTCCTGTTCTCTTAATTTTAATTTTAATTTATGTTCTGGAGTACTGAGTGTGAAATCAAGGGGCTGGAGCATGTGTTCCGTGTTCTGTGTTCTGCCATCGTGCCACATCTCAAGTTCTCTTCTTTTAGTTAGAGAGAGGGACTCACTAAGTTGCTATGTTGTTCTTGAACTTTTCATCTTCCTGCCTCAGTCTTTTGAGAGCTGGGGATACAGACATCACCAGGTTGGACTAGAGTGGCGTGTGTCGGTGTGCATGGTGTGGATGAAGAAGACAACCGCATCTGGGCTCAGGGCCAGAGTGTGAGAAACATGGATTCCCCTTTCATAATAACAGCCGTGAGACCCACTGGAGACCCAGAGCTGTGGAGGTGATGGAGAGTATTTTATGATTTTGTAGTGATGGATACAGCTAGAGTGGCAGGCATGCTGAGAGAGGACAGATGTTTTGCTGTTGAGACTCTGACTCTCTACACAGTCCTGACTGACCTGGAACTTGCTGTGTAGACCAGGCAGACCCTTCCCAGAGATCCACCCACTTCTGCTACCTGAGTACTGGTGTGAGCCACCATGCCTGGATAATTTTTATTTTATTTTGGATCATAGAACAGGTTTTTATCCCCCCCCCATCTCCTCACTGCCTGGGTACCGTGTACATTCGCCTCTGTTTTGCATCCCCTTCATTTCAAAGTGTACCTAACATGTGGCCTGTCCACAGCTGCAGGTCACTAGGCAAGCTCGACTGGCAGTGATTTCCTTTCTTTTTATTTAAAAAATACTGTCTATTCTCATTTTACATACTAATCCCAGTGCCTACTCCCCCCCCTCCTCTCATTCCCTTCACCTACCTCCCCATCTCCCATCCACTCCTCAGAAAGGGTAAGGCACATTGCTTTGAGGAAGGTGCAAGGCCCTCCCTACCATATCTAGGCTGAACAAAGTATCCATCCAAAGAGAATGGGTTCCAAAAAGCACAAGCACTAGGGATAAATCCTGGTCCTACTGCCCGTGGCCCCACGATCTGTTCCAGCGGTACAACTGTCACCCACATTCAGAGGGCCTAGTTTGGTCCTATGCTGGTTCTTCCCTGTCCAGCTGGAGTTGGTGAACTTCCATTAGCTCAGGTAGACTGTTTCAGTGGGTGCCCCCATCATGGTCTTGATCTCTTTGGTCATATTCTCACTCCTCCCACTCTTTGACTGGATTTTGGGAGCTCAGCCCAGTGCTCCATTGTGGAATTCTGCTTCTTTATAGAATGGAGTACTACTCAGTGGTAAAAAAAAAACAATGACATCTTGAAATTTGCATGAAAAAGGATGGAACTAGGAAAAAAAATCCTGAGTGAGTTAACCCAGACCCAGAAAGATGAACATGGTATGTACTCACTCATAAGTGGATTCTAGCTGTAAAGCAAAGGATAAGTAAGGATCCTATAGTCCACAACCCCAGAGAAGCTAAGTAACAAGGAGAACACTAAGAGAAACATACATAGATTCCCCCTGGGAAGGGGAAATAGATAAGAGCTCTTGAGAAAGCTGGGAGCATGGGGGTGGCAGAAAAAGGGAAGGTGAAAAGGAAGGAGGAATGAGGAGGAGAACTTGAGAGAACAGGATGGTCGAGATGGAGGAAGGACAAAGATGACAAAAGGAAAGAGATATCTTGATTGAGGGAGCCATTATGATGCTAACAAGAAACCTGGCTCTAGAAGAATTCCCAGGAATCCACAAGGATGATTCCAGATAAGACCCTAAGCAAGAGAGGAGAGGGTCCCCAAAATGACCTCAGATTGATGACTACCTCAATGTCACCACAGATCTTTCCCCAGCAACTGTCAATGATTTTCTACTATAAACTTCCAGTTTGTGTGGTGGAAGTAGCTAGACTAGCAGAATTTGGGTAGAGAACTAATTTAACAGACTACTAGCAGGGCCAACATTTCTTGTTTATCCATAGCTGGACCTAAGCTGGTTCCCAGGATACTGATATTCTGAAAACGAACTACGGGATTTATATCATACAAGGGTAACTGAGATATTTGCAGACACTGAGGGTTCTCAGCAAATGTTATCTTGATGAGCTGAACTTCCTTGGTAAGCCCCTGAATCGCCCTTGCTTTTCTGTGACTGTGTGCGGATTTGGACTATTCTCCAAAAGCGATTCTAGGGGCCCATTCCCACTAATCTCCATTGCTTTTCTGTGACTATGTGTAGATATGGACTATTCTCCAAAGCGATTCTAGAGGCCCATCCCCACTAATCTCCATTGCTTTTCTGTGACTATGTGTAGATATGGACTATTCTCCAAAGCGATTCTAGAGGCCCATTCCTACTACTTCTCTCAGACACTGTTTATCATTCTCAAGAGCTGTGGTCTTTGTGAAAAAGTCCTGACATTTACATATTCTGGGGAAAAAGCTTGCCCCCATCCCTTCCCTTCCATTCCTATCAGTGCTGCCCTTGTCTTGGGGAGGGCTGCCCTGAATTTCTCCAACAAGGAATCCAGCTTGTGAGATTGATCCTGACTGTTTGAATCACGACATCATAATTTTAATGTTCTCTTTCTGATTACAATGCCTTATTTTTAAATTTAGTGGGTTGTTTGACCTTTTTCTTATTGATTTGTGAAATCTACTTATATATGACTTCTAATCTCATGTCATTTTCATCTTGTATATTATCTTTTCATTTTCCAATGCTGAATAAAAAGCTTATTTTTATGGTAGATTGTCAGCTTTTTCCTATTTTTTTTTTGTATTTTACTCAAGATTTTCATACTCTAAGACCAAAAACAGTTTCTCCACATTTACTTTAAGCTCCTTTTCCATTCCACATGATCTTTATGGGATTTGTATTTGCAAAGACTGTGGTAGGGATTTTAGTTCTAAAAAGGGCTGCTGTCTCTGCTTCCTGCTAACCTCTTTCTGTATCTATAGATATATAACCTATTTCTAGTAGATAGGGATAACTGGGAAATTTGTTGAGTATTGAAAGCCACACTTTTTTTGGAAAGCCAAAATTTTGTTTTCCCTTCTGGCTTTCCATGCTTTTCTTACCTTGTTAGACATCTCGGGATTAAAGCTCAGTCTTGAATAAAAGTGAAAGTTGGGAAGTAGTCATCCTTTTCTCGTCTCCAAGCATCTTTTGTTATTGTGTGTGTGTGTGTGTGTTTCTTTTGAGGCAAGGCCTCATATACAGCCCAGGCTGTAGATCAGGAACTTGCTCTGTAGATCAGGCGGGCCTCGAATTCACAAGATTCACCTGCCTCTGCCTCCTAAGTGCTGGGATTAAAGAGAAAAACACCACACCGGGTTTGTTCTGACCTTTGAGAAATATTCTCAGCCCTGAGAAAGGCACCTGTTGATGCCTCTGGGTGTTAAACTATGTTTCTCTTTACCTGAGGGATTTTAGAGTTTATTATGGGATGAATACACAAATCTGTGACCAACTCCATCATCTCTGCCTCTTTACCTGTGTTATGTTCAGAGAAGTCCTACTCTCAAAAGGAATTCCAGAGGTCCATCTCCACTCAAGGCTTTCAATAAATACCGATTCTCATCATTACCAAAATCACAAACTACACAGAAACTTAGTAAAATAATAGAAAAGTGAGTATAAAGCTGCAAAAATCATTCTCAAACCATCACCTGGCAAAACTATAAACATTCTGATATTTTCTTCTGTTGTTTCTCTAAGAATATAAGTAATATATATGTAAATGTAGGCATATATCACACCCACATATCAATATGATATATACATATATATTACAGTTATCATATGGCATATCTAAGGTATACATCTGCAGATATATTACAAATATCTGTTGTCATTTTATTTTATGACATCATTTTAGTAACAGTGTAGCTCTCTCCTTTAAATTCCTCTTTTGCATGTATTAGGAAACAGATGCTTAACTGAATCATCTATTAGGACAGCTATTACTTTTAGATCTTCTCCCCAACATTACAGTGGGCTTAACTAAGCCAGAAATCCAACTCTGTCATGACGATTTTTTAAAGTATGGAATGCCTCATAAATTTGCATATCATCCTTGCACAGGGGCTGTTCTAACTGTCTTAATTAGGGTTTCTGTTGCTGTGAAGAGACACCACACCCATAGCAACTCTTATGAAGAAAGACATTTAATTGGGGTGTCTTACAGTTTAAAGGTTTAGTCCATTATTGTCACAGCAGGACATGGAAGCATGCAGACAAACATGGTCCCGAAGAAGGAACTCATAGTTCTACATCTTGATCCCCAGACAACTGATAGTGAACTGTATCAGTGGGTATACTCTGAGCATGGAAGACCTCAAAGCCCAGCCCCTCAGTGACACACTTCCTCCAACTAGGCCACCCTTCCTAATTGTGTCACTCCCTTTGGAGGCCATTTTCTTTCAAATCACCATGCTAACCTTCTCTGTATTGTTCTAATTTTAGTATTTTAGGATGTGCTCTGCTGAAGTAAGCGTGACATATTCTTTTATACTCCTTTTTTTTTTTTTTTTTTGAGACAGGAACTCTGTCTTCCAAATGCTGGCAGTAAAAGCATACCACTTCACCTGATTTTTATATTTCTTGAATCATTTTATCCATGTATTGTTTTAAACGCTTGAAGTTGTGTTCATATGAAATTTCATTGGATTGGCTCTATTATTAAAGTATACTATGCTCATAAATTGAATTAGAAAGTATCCACTTTTTTGAATAGCCTAAAAACTTTCGTGCAAATTTGCAGTGATCTTTTTTTTTTTTTAAAAAAAAAAATCTTGCAGAGCTTACTTTAAAACTTTGAGTTGGTCTTTTTTATAGAAAATAGTCTTAGAGTTTATAAGAAAATCCAACTTTTGTTGGTCTTCCAAATAAACATGGAGCTGGAGTGATGGCTCAGAGGTTAAGAATATATACTGCTCTTCCAGAGGACCCCAGGTTGTCGCCTAACTTTTGGCAGTTCACAACTTCTTATTACTTCAGCACCAGGGGAATGGACATCCTTAGCATCCCAGGTATCCTGTGCTCACTTGCACATGACCATGCACAGAGAAACACACAGAGAAAGACACAATTCATGACCATACACATAGAAACACACAAACACAAACAAAATTCATGACTATACGCAGAGAAACATATGCACACAGACACAATTCATGACCATATATAGAGAAACCCACACAGAGAGACACAATTGATGACCATACACAGATAAACACACACAGAGACACAATTCATATCATACACAGAGAAACAAACACACAGACACAATTCATGACCATACACAGAGAAACACACACACAGACACAATTCATGTTCATACACAGATAAACCCACACAGAGAGACACACTTCATATCATACACAGAGAAACAAACATACGGACACACACACACACAATTAAAAATAGAAATCCTTTTAAAAGTCTTTGGTGTGCTAATAAAATTTGTGCTATTAAATTGGAATCAACTAGGAAATTTCTAACAATTAGAAATCTGTCAGCTCAGGATTTCAGAGGCTAGGAAGGACTACTTCTGGTGAGGGTATCCTGTTATGCCATCCTGTCACATAGGGCATAAGGGTATAAACTGATAAAAAAAAAAAAAATCCTTCCCATAGTTGTATTTGTTCAGCCATGAGGTAGAGCACTTCTGGCTTAAGTACCGCAAATACCCAGCCTCTCAGCACCACTGTAATGACAATCAAGTTTCTAGGACATTTGAAAAAAGGTTTTTCAAACTATAGAATTGGATAAATAACACTTTTCTATGAATTCTCACATTTAATTTTTTTCACATGAAAGAAGGCATTTAATTGGTAACTTGTTTAGAGTTTGGGAGTACTGATGCACTCGTCACTGGGCTGAGAAACATGGCCCCGGCATGGTGCTGGGACAACACTTGAGAGCTACATTCTGGTCAGCAGGCTGACAGAGCAACACTGGGCCTGGCCTGGGCTTTTGAAACTTCAAATCCAACCCCCAGCAAAACACTTCCTGCAACAAGACAGCAACTACCCAAGCGAGGTCACATCTCCTAGTTCTTCTAATCCTTTCCCTTTTAAAAATATTTTTTATTATTTAAAACAATTTTAAAATTAAAATATATTTTGATTATATTCTTCCCATGCCCCAAGTCCTTCTAGATCCTTTCCTCCTCCCTGCCCACCTAACTTTAAGTTCTTTCTCACAAAACAAATAAAAACCCCAATACAATAATACCCCAAAACTAGAAAGCAAAATATAGTAACACCTAGAAACAAAATTAAAAAAAAAACCTGTAACAAAATAAAACATAAAAAGCTATGGAGCCCATTATTTTATTGATCAACTACTCCTGAACATGAGACCTACCCTAGGGTGGCCAAGACTATAGGTTGCTTTCCACAAACTGACAGCAAGTCCTCATTGCTGAAGGCAACATCTACACAACTCATTGAACATGGAGATATTCAATGTAGCTGATGCCTACATGGAGCCTTTGCCCCTGAATTCAATACAGAAAGGCACTCTGCACACCAACCACGATCCTTTATCGACAATGGGGTATTACCTGCGGGCTGTGCTAAGGCAATGGTGGCACAAAGCTCATGGACTAACCAACCAATAACAGATCTGACTTAAGGTTTAAAGTTATTGCTAATTGTCATCATATGTTCTTTTAAAAACAAGATCTGGGGCTAGAGAGATGGCTCAGCGTAGGAGGCCTTGAGCTTTTGCTGAGGACCTGGGTTTGGTTCTGGTGTTATATGTTTCCGGCTATGCTTTTCCAATGGTATTCATTGTTTTTTCCCAGCTGGAAGAAATATATTGAAGTGTTTATGACAGTAGGTATGTATTTTCATATGATTTTTTAAAATAAATATCACTTTGCTTATCTGAAGACATTTTAGTAATGTATGCACACTACATTTTTGCACTTTCTTGGCCACTTGACCAAAATTCTATCTGGTTCACTGACGTCTAATGCTCATAGTGTCCTTTGCAGTAGGCAGGATTCTAAACACGCCTGCCCTAAGTCTTCCTCTCCACTCCCTGTGTATACCCCACATATACCCTCAGACAGTGAATTTACTAGATTGAACCTAAGACTGTGTGGTATCGCAAATGACCTCAAGAAAGGGACAGGATCTGCACTGACCAAACTTATCGCCTGAGACTATTTACAGTCAAGAGTTCACCGGCTGCAACAAAAAGCTAAAGTCGGAGACCATGGGGTAGAAGAGAGAACTGCTGTACAGAGGGACTCACTGAACAAGGGACCTCAGCGCTGAGAGTGGCCGAAGAGAGGAGCATATTCTATTAGTGGTTCCCTTGAAATTTTACCATGCACACTTTATAGAATGATGAGAATGACCATGAATCAACATTCACATTTTGTATGTAAAACCAAAAGCATTTTCTCATTCTGTCTAAATTTGGTAAACACACAGCACAAATGAGAGTTTCCTAGTGACCTCTGCCTCCTACTTGGCTTCTCTGTCATTCCTGTCTCTCTAGCATGCGTCCTTGTAGGACACATGTGCCTTGTGCTGGCCTTTGAAGAGTTACAGCTCCATGCTTTCTACTCAGTATTGAAACTTAGCTCATTAGGGTTAGTGTGAGGAGTAAATAAGAATATGACTATTTTTTGTTTTTTAAATATATTTTTTAAAAGAATTTTTTCTCATTTTATATACCAATCCATTCCTACTCCCTCCCCTCCTGCTGCTGCACCCATTTTCCCCCAACCCCTATCTACTTCTCAGGGTGGGTAGGTCCATGGGGACTCAACAAAGTCTGGCACATCACTTCTGAGACAGGACCAAGGCCCTCCCCCCTATATCCAGGCTGAGCAAGGTGTCCCTCCATAGGGAATGGGCTCCAAAAAAACAGTTCATGCACTATGGATAAATCCTAGTACCACTGAGAGTGGCCCCACAGACTGCCTAAGCCACACATCTGTCACTCACGCTCAGAAAACCTAGTTTGGGCCTATGCAGATTCCCCTGCTGTCGGTCCAGAGTCAGTGAGCTCCCACTTGCTTGGGTCAGATGTTTCTGTGGGTGTCACCATCGTGGTCTTGATCCATTTGCTCATATTATCACTCATCCCTCTCTTTGACTGGACTTAATACCTTAATATCTTAATAGTCATCAATCTGATTAGAGGGAAAAGCCTGTTCAGGCACCCTCTTCACTATTGCTTAGGGTCTCAGCTGAAGTCATCCTTGTGGATTCCTCAGAATTTCCCTAGTGCCAATTTTCTCACTAACTCCATAATGGCTCACTCAATCAAGATATCTCTTCCCTTGCTCTTTCTCTATGTTCTTCCCCCATCTCAACCATTTCATTCCTTCATGTTCTGAATATGACTATTATATATGCAACATATATATGTGTATACATATATATACATATACATATAAACACATTAGGTAAATGCTTGATGTGCAACAAAATCATGGTTTTTATTCATGGAATGTCAATTTTATTCTTATATCACAATTTGCTTTGCTTAAAAACTCTTTTCTCAAGGATTTGTGCATATAAATATGTATAGAGTGTCCTATTTTATTTTAATTGTAAGCTTGACACAGCCTCGAGTCATCTAAAAGTTTCAGCTGAAGTATTAGGCGGATCAGATGGACCTGTAGGTGGGTCTGGGAAAGGGCTTGTGTTCTAGTTTTCTTTATATGGTTGTGATAAAGCAAAAGAACCAAAGCTACTGAAGGTGGAAAGGGTTTGTTTCATTTTACAGCTTAGAGTCTATCAATAAGGACAGTCAAGGCAAGAACTCAGGGAGGGAACCCAGAGGCAGGAATTGAAGCAGAAGCTGTTGGGAAGTTTGTTTACAGGATTACTCTCTATGACTTGCTATTCATTAATCAAGAAAATATCCCCACAGTCTTGAATACAGGCCAGGCCAGTCTGATGGAGACATTTTCTCAGTTGAGGTTCCCTTTTCCCAGATGACTCTGGTGTAATGGTAAAAGTAAAATGCTGTGGATCCCAAGTGGCTGCAGTGGGCAGACAGCCATGAGACCACACCACAGGTCTCCAAATGTGGCTAGTCCAGGCAGGGAGCCAAGAAAGCAGTGGGAGAGAGACAGAGACATGGATAGGCATGCCATGCAGAGTGAGGTTGAATATTTATTTAGTAGGTTATGAAGGGGAAAGAGCAGAGAGAGAGGCAGAGCGCGCACGCGCGAGAGAGAGACAGAGAGAGAGAGAGAGAGAGAGAGAGAGAGAGAGAGAGAGAGAGAGAGAGAGAGAGAAGGGGGAAAGGGAGAAGTGGGGAGAAGGGAGAGACAGAAGCTGCTTCTTTGAGAGAAAGATGGAAAGGAAGAAACTCAGGCTGAAAGCTGAAGATCAGCTTGCCTTGGAGGACTGGGAAAGGAGTGAGCATGGTTTGTCTCTTAAAGGCCCAGAGCAGACCATTATATCTGGTACATGCCAAACTGACAAAAAACAAATTAACTAACTAACTAACCAACCAGCACAGGGGTATTGTCTTTATTATTAATTGATTTAGGTGGTCCCTGCCCACTGTAGGTGATGTGGAATGTCCTTCTGTATGTTGCCAATGTGTGTTGCTTTGATTGGTTGATGAATAAAGTCACTTTGGCCTATGGCAGGGCAGAATATACCTAGGTGGGAAGGCCAAACTGAATATAAGAAAAAAGAAGGCAAGGTTGAGAGAGAGACACCAGCATCCACCAGAGGAGTGAGATGCCAGAGCATTACCAGTAAGCCATGGGTCACTTGATGATACACAGATTAATTGATGTGGGTTAATTTGTATGTAAGAGCTAGCAAATGATAAGCATGAGCCATTGGCCAAACAATTGTAATTAATATTAAGTCTCTGTGTGATTATTTTATAAGTGACTGTGGGACCAGGTGGGATACAAAAAAGCCTCTGGTTACAGTAGGTAGCACCATCCCTAGGTAGGTGGCCCTGGACTGTATAGGAAAGGCAGCTAAGCATGAGCTAGTAAGCAGTGTTGCCCAATTGTTTCCACTTTAAGTTTCTGTCCTGACTTCCCTCAGTGATGGACTATGACTTGGAAGTGTAAACTGAATAAATCTTTTCTTCCTCTGGGTAATTTTCAATGAGCATGTTTTATCACAACAAATGAAAAGTAGAATGTGTGTGTGTGTGTGTGTGTGTGTGAATATAACTCTGTTGGCATTCTATTCTATTTGTCTCACTGAATTGCATTCTCAAATCAGTCATCCACATTTTGCGCAGGTCTAAGGAGAAGACTCTTGGCCACATGCAAGTGGTCCCTAGGGAACATTATTTTTGCATGTTTTCACAATGCTCTTAAATGTAACATACAATGGGATGAAGAAATGCCAAGAAACAGTAACCTTGAAGAAAATATTGTCACTGCTTCAGGCAAGAAGGACAGGATCACTTTGGTAAGCTTACATAAATCAAATACCAAGCAATTTTTAAACTATGCATTTGGACTTCAGTAAGCACCAAATGGAAAGCACAACTCCAAACTGGCTTTCAAAAAGGGCTTATGGGACTGAAGCAGCTTTTCTAAATTTGACCATGGATGCTTATACCTTTTAATTTAGTGGATTTGAAATGCTTGGCTTCAAGTAGCATGTTGTAAGAAGGTTATTTCTGGACTTTCTCTGTGTGTAAAGTATAAAATTAGCATCCTTCTTTGGCAATTGAACTTCCTGTTTCAACGCCAACCCAACTCATCAGATTGTTATAGACACAGACTAATTAGATGTCCACCTGCTTTAAGGTTAAGCACTATGTTAGCACTGATACCTAGAGGTCAAGTTTAAATGGCCTGAGCCCAATAATTCTCTTCACTGTTAGAATCGCATTGCAGCATGTGAAGCTTAAAAAAGAACAGCCCAGAATTACTGTTTTATGATCACAGGAAGGACACGATCTTCAGAGCCAACTGTCACAGAAGAGTAAGGAAGCCTGCCTAAAGATGTCTCAGACTTTTGTGGCTGTTCTCGTCTGAAGCTGAGCAGTTGCAATGGAAGTTAAAGATGGTGGGGTTTTCACCTGTGAGAGATGCCTCCCTGCTGCCAAGGTAGGGAGGACCCACAGCGAACGGGAAAGAGGGACACTGCTCAAAAACATGCAAGACACCCCACCCCCAGTCTCTGCAAAGGGACTGAGCCATGGTCACCAGAGGAAGGCAGGAGGGTCCTTTGAAGATGGAGAAGCTGGGGATGTCACAATCAAGAATCACAAATTGTCTGTGGGAACAGACACACCCTATAACAGGTTCCACTCTTATTTCCACTGAAATGAGAAAATAGAATCCTTCTATTGAGTCCCATAAAAGTGAGCCACCAGGGGCTTGTGGAGGAGAGGCCCTCATGGACAGTGTGCTTGGTTGGGTTTCAAGAATCTTCTTTCCCAGGCATTTTTAATTGTGAGTTGTGTCATTTGTCCCAATGGCCTTGTGAGGTGACACCATCTCTCAGGAAAGAGGAAGTTTAGGGCATCTTTAAGAAGGGATTGAATCACCACAGCAGGTCTATAAAGTCAGACCGGCTCACCAGATGCTGTGTCAGTGAATTAGGAAATAGTATTTGGCTCAGTTCATGGGTCACAGGGAGGCTGTGTGGCTCTCCTATTGGCAGTGGGAAATGGTAGCTGAGTAATCACGCTCCTCACTGTTGCAAGGGAGTGGTTGGGTCAGAGTTAGAGCCCACGCCTGTCAGACAAAGCTTTATTGCCTTTATATGACTTCCCCATTAAACCGTCTGTCCCACATTGTCTGCCTCCCTATCACCTAGGATCCAGTCCCCAAAGTCTACCAAAGCTATGGTGGACTAGTCTCTCAGATGCTGGGCCTGAAGGACTTCCTCATGCAGGAGACAGGCTGCCTGCTGTGGGGTCACTGGCCCTGCTGGTAATTTAGTGCTGTAACAAAACCTGGTATGGTACCTAGGCAGCCTGACTTAGGAGGTGGTAGCCCCGGTGCCAGGCGCCCTGGTGCCCTGTGAGCCAGAAAGGGAACTCGGGCCTCCTCCTGTCTTTGTTGCCATTGTCACTGTTACAAGTTGGTATCCAAGCTTTGGTTCTCTTTCATCCTTACTGAGGGGCAATGCCCACCTTAAACATTTGACAGGGATTAAGGGGTTCTTTATTTTTATTGCTTTCTCTTCAGGGACAGCCTATATTCCATAAAACTAGTGTGGCAGCTTGAATGAGCATGCCCCTGTGGTAGTTAGAATAGAATTGGTTTCCATAGGGCATGGCACTATAGAAGGTGCGGTTGTTGGATTAGGTGTGGCCTTATTGGAGGAAGTGCATCACTGTGGGAGCAGGCCTTGAGGTCTCTTTTGCTTAAGCTTTGCTCAGTGTCAGCTGACTTAAGATGTAGAAGATGAAAGGAGACTCAGCTGGGTCTACCCATTCTGGGGGACAGGGTCGCTTGGTCACACGCCTTCCGCAGAGCTCGCAGACTTAATGGTTCTTCCAGAAGGAGCTGTCAGCTGATGCAGATACCTTTGCAGCTGATCCAAGAACAGGATAGTCAGTGTCCTGAGGGCACATGTACACACTGCACTGTCCTTCCAGGCTAACAGCAATATTTTCCCTTTCCCTTCTACCCAGATTTCATTTTGTCTCCTTCTTCTCCTCTTTGCTTTTCCTTTAAAAGAGAGTCCTCACGTTAGAAGCGTTCTTATTAATGAACCCCTGCAGAGGGTGGCAATGACCAGCTGCCACTGTGATGAGGACAGGAAACCAATGGCTTACACTGCATCTGCTCCAGGCCCGCTGTCATCCACCCTGACTTGATTTAGCATTGTAACCAGCCAAAGCATGGAAACCGGAAACGGAAGGCTGCGTCATGGAAGATTAGCACACAGAACCACAGTGAATAAAGAGGTTGGATGGAGCCTGGATGCTGAAGCTTTCCCCATGGCAACCTTCTAGGACTCTGGGGTTCAGCTTACATACATTTTTTGATTGCTGGACTTCTAAAAATTCAATAAACACCTCTCTTTCTAATGACTTTCAAATAAATTCATCTACAGGCTACTGCCTGGGAGTTCTCGAGACCTTCCATGTATCAGAGCTGTTGAATTGGACACCCATTAAATAGAACATGTCATCTTATTGTTGAACACCTTGACGACTGTCCGATCTACCTGAGATTGTTAATCTGACTTAATATGGTTGAAATAAAATAGAAAAAAATCTACTTGGCGCCGGACTTCGAAGGAACTCAAATCCCTTTCTAACTACAAAGCTTGCTGCTTAGTTGTACAAATACTTGTGGGTTTGGCACGTGTGAGTGCCAATTTGTTGTTCTAATATAGAGCCGGAAAACAGGCCCTCAGCACATGGGATGAGTTAGATTCTTGGGAGAAGCCGAGGCACTGCAGGCAGGACTCTACAAGTAGACGCCTACTTCAAACCTGAAAGGAAATATTTTTGGTGGTTATCAGGTACAAAGAAGAGGCAGTAAGTAAAAGAGGCACAAACGCACCCTGGGGTTAAAAGGACTTCTTTTTTCTCCACATAGATGTGACTCCTGATCTCTGAGTTTGACTTTGACTTTGAAAACTTAGTTTGAGGATTATAAGGGAAAAAATGAAGAAATCATGTTTCTACCTAAGTATGAGAGTATTCAACTATGAGGAACCATCATGTAATTAAAAATTACAATTATGCCTTCTACTCTATGTCTCTAAAATAGGTGTGGTGTCCTGTCAGAAAGATGGATTGCTTCATGACAAATTCACGCAGGATACCCTCCGGTGAAAGTTTGATTGGTTCACCAGATTTAGATTTTTGTGCGCTCAGAGTTAGCGCTTCTCAGACTTTAATGGACAGAGGAATTCCCGGAGGGTTCTTGTTAAAATGTAGATTCTGGTTCAGCAGGTTTTGGGAGACTCCCTAGTCTGTCTTTCTGATAAGGTGTGATGGAGTCCATGGCTTCCGGGGCCCTGGTTGGGGACCTTGAGAGCTGACTCGCTGGTCTAGAAGGCATGCTGCTCTTGCACCAGGAGTCTCACTCCAGGTGAATGCTATGCCTCCAGCCTCTGCAGACACCTGCATTCACACGCTCATCCCCCCAACACACACACGGTTAAAACACACAAAAAAGTCCAGTTTAGAGTTGATCTTACGTTAGAATCAGCATTGGGCCTTTTCTTACCCTCGGGTTTGGGGAAGAGCCCAGGACTGTGAACAAGCTGGGCAGGTGCGTGTCCTCTGGCTGAATCACCAGCCCCACTAGTGACCTTTTTAAAAACTTCCAAAGATGAATTATTTCAATGTGCAGCCACGTGTGAGAATCATACCCATGAAAGCAGTCAATATTCAGACCAACTCTGAACCTGGGAGTTGGGGTAAATGTTAAGTATATGTTACAAGGTGCATAGGCCAGCACTTGTCATCTGGAGATCCTTCCATAAGCCTTAACTGTTGGGACAACTTCAGAGGGCCCAGGAGACCTTGCCCAAGGCTCAGACAGCACCAGCCTACAGTCAGCTATGGGAGATGTCAAGGTGAATGGCAGGGTGGGTGACAGCAGCCCTTGTTAGCTGTACAGAGGAACCTCTGAGACAGCTGTGGCAATGTGAGACACAGCCGGATGATGCTTGGAAGGAAGAACCTTGAAAGGGTGGTCACACTGGGGAATAGTAGGAGGTTCCCTGGAAAATGAAAGATAGGGCTGGCTCAGTTGATAGGAAAGCCATGGGAACCCAGGCTTGATCTCAAAAATGCACATTAGCAAAAGCTGGGCATGGTTTCTTGCTTGTAATCCTAGCATTGGAGAGGAGAAGGTGGATCCTGGGGCTATGCAGGTAGCCAGTCTTGCCTACCAGGTGAGCCTCAGGCCTGTGAGAGAGCTCATCTCAATAAATAAAAATAAGCTCCTAAGGAGTGATATCAGGGTCAGCCTCTGGCTTCCACACTCATCTGCATAGCAACACACATTCATGCACACATTCATACACATCCATACACATTCATGCACACATCCACACACATTCACACCCACATATCCACACAAACACTTTCACATGCACACAGTCACACACACATCCACACAAACACATGCACACATAGACACACACATGTATATACATTCACACACATAAACACATATTCTCTTTCTGTCTTACACACACATATTCATATGTACACATATCCCATAATATGCACACAAACACACACACACATCCCCCCCCCTCTCTCTCTCTCTCTCTCTCACACACACACACACACACACACACACGGCAAACCTTGAGGGCTAGGAGTGTAGCTCAGTGGTACAGCTTTCCTTCCATACACAAAGCTCGTGGTGAAATTCCCAGCACCACAAAATAGGCACATGATTCAACAATTCTCTTCTGCAGATAAACTCAGAGGAACTGAAAGCAGGGCTCAATGGGATGTTGTCGATTGCGTTGGGTGGGTTACTCAGTCTAGGGGTTTGTAACCCACCCTGCAATCAGTTATTCCAGGGTCTCGGAGGGGTGCTACCTGGAAGGGAATGAGCTAGGACAGAAGAAGGAGGCCAAGCAGATTTGTCAAAGCCTCCGTTTATTAGGATCATGGTTGCTGCTTATATAGCCCCTGAAGGGTAGGGAAACTGGACTCTTGCCGCATGTTCCAGGTCACGTAGGCCAGGTTCGTCACGTAGGCCAGGAAGTAGGCCAAGAAGTCACAAGTTGCCATACCTGGTCCCCTGGATAGCTGGAATGTGAGGCGCGTTCCGCTAACAGATTAGCAGTTAATTGGGTGTGGGGCAGGTTCTCAATAGAACATAATTATGGGTGTGGGGTTCTCTGCAGACTCCCCAGGGTGATGGTTCCTGTAATGATTTTTAGGGGGGAAATGGCTCATGACAGGATGTTTGCACACTTGTGTTCATAGCAGGGTCATTCACCAGAGCCAAGTGGAAGCCACCCAAGTGTGCCTACACAGATGAACAAATACCACAAGAACAGTAGGGTAGTATACAGTGCCAGAAAAGAAGCAAGTGTCACAAAGTACAACTTGGCTGAACCTGGAGAACAATGTGTCAAACAAAATAAACCAGACACAGGAAAGATGTTGTGTGATTCAATTGTATGAGATGCCTGCTGAGCAGCCGATCTCTATAGACAGTGGCTGAAGGGAGACGGGAAGTTCTTGTTTAAGAGCACAAAGTTCTAGATTCAACAAGACTGAAACACTCTACAGTTTGGTTGCGTCAGAATGTGACATTCAGAAAGACTAAAATTGGTAAAGTTTATGTGGTGTACCTTTACAACATTTTAGAAATAATTGGCTGCCATGCGGTAGTTATGTTTGCAGAGGTTCCGGAGCCCATAGGAAATACAGCTTTGGTGGGGGAAGTACGTCACTGGAAGGTGGTCTTTGAGGGTGTATAGTTTCACTCCACTTTCCCCTTGCTGTCTCTACTCTCTGTGTTGGGACAGCATGTGATTGGCAGGTTCTGGCTCCTGCAGTCGCACCATGCCATCTTCATTATGAACCCTAACCTCTGGAATTGTAAACCAAAGCAAACCTGTCCTTCCTTCGTTGCTTTTGTCCATGGTGTTTTGTCATGACTACAGGAAAGTAGCTACTATATAGTGCCTGTCTTTCTGCATTTCTAGAATCTGCAAAGTCTTGTGTCCATGAAAAAAAGTATCTGGGAGGATATTTGGTTACCTGTGACAACTGTATCAGCCGAATAGTGCAGTGCGGGATGTGTCACTTTGCTAATCACTTCATATCTACTTATTTACATTTGCCTACATTCTAACCCTGTACACAGTCTCTGAATCCATCCTGTTTCAGATGAGGAAGCTGAGGCTGAAAGAGGCTCTTAGGGTCACAATTGCTGTGATGAAACATGATTTATTCCCCATGACTTGCTTGGCTTGCTTTCTTATAGAACCCAGGACCATCAGCCCACGGGTGGAGCCATCCACCATGGGCTGGGCCCTCCCCCATCAACCACTAATTAAGACCTTATGGAGGCATTTTATCAATCGGGGTTCTCTCCTTTCAGATAACCCTTGCTCGTGTCAAGTCGACACCAAACTAGCCAGCACAGAGGCTAAAGGTTTCTGTAAGAACGAGAACTGAGATTCAAACTAAATTAAAATTCTGCTCTTAATTCCCCCTACTATACAGGATTAGTCATTAGCAAGCTACTTTTCGGTTCTAAAAGCTCATATTATATTGGTAAGAGCAAGAAACCTAGGTAGACACATGAGAGGGCGAGAACAAGTGGCTATGATAGTTAAATAGTTGAATATTTGGAAAAATAAATATCTTTCTATAGAAGAAAGGGGTTTGATTGCCAGAAGCATTTAAACCCTCTGACCTCATAAAAGTTCCTAGAAAGTCTCTAGATGCAGAAGAACAGCCAGATGATGGTCATTCCTGGGTAGATTAATAACCTCCTAGCTTTGACTTATATATGATCATACCACTTAAGGACCGAATGCAAAATTGAAAGTTAAAAAGTACTTCATTTAAAGGCAAAGTCTGCATTAGTCAGGGCTCTCTGGAGGAACAGGAGAGATAGGATAAACACGTGTGAAGGGGATTGTGTGGTTTGAATGAAAATGCCCCATAGGCTCATAGGGAGTGGCACTATTTGATAGGATTAGGATCTGTGACCTTGTTAGAAGTGTGTCACTGGAGGTGGGCTTTGAGGTTTTAGAAGTTCAAGCCAGGTCCAGTGACTGGCTCTTCCTGCTGTCTGCTGATCCAGATGTAGAACTCTCAGCATCATGTCTGCCCCAGTGTCACCATTATGATAAGGGACTAAACCTCTGAAAATGTAAGTCAAGGAAATTAAGTATTTTCCTTTATAAGAATTGCTGTGGTCATGGTGTCTCATCACGGCAATAAAAACCCTAACCAAGATATCAAAGTTGGTACCAGGGTCTAGGGTATTGCTGTGATTGCCCTGACCATGTTTTCATTTGGAGGAATTTGGACTTTGGGGACTTTGGACTAGAAAAGCAACGTTAAGCAGAGTCTAATGGGTCATACTTGTAGGAGCATGGAGGACAGTGGTGCTGAGGGCAGGTTGAATTATGGGGCCGGGTTCAAGGGATTTCAGAGGAGAAGATGTGGCCTAGAGATCATTCTTAGGACATTTTGTTGAAGAATGTGGCAGCTTGTACGGCTAAATTGAAGTTATAGCTTACCAGCTTTAGCAGAGATTTTCACACAGCCTACTATTGATTGTATTGCTTGGTTATTAGTGGCCAGTCTTATGCAGATCTATAATGAAAAGGAGCAAGCTGAGCAAGAAAAAAAGTGCAAAATATACTGTTTGAAAAAAAAAAAAGGGGCGCCGGGCGTGGTGGCACACACCTTTAATCCCAGCACTCGGGAGGCAGAGGCAGGCGGGTCTCTGTGAGTTCGAGACCAGCCTGGTCTACAAGAGCTAGTTCCAGGACAGGCTCCAAAACCACAGAGAAACCCTGTCTCAAAACACCAAAAAAAAAAAAAAAAAAAAGGGCACTAGGAAATGTAAACAGATTAAGAAAAGCCGGATGCTAAGAGGAATAAAGGGGGTGGAGACCTCAGAGAAAGACCCCACCCAGATAAGCTTCTAACTTGTGAAAAGGTTAAAGAAAAGTGAAAAGAAATGAAAGAAAACTTACGGTCAGGCATAGTACTTGGAAGTACTTGGAAGACAGAGGCAGGCAGATCTCTGAGTCTGAAGTCAGCCTGACCTCAGAGAGAGTTCCAGGAAGTCAAGCTTAAGCAGTGAGGGAAACCACAGAAAAACTGGTGAAAATGTGTTTTAAGAAGGGGACTCAACCCTACTAAGCAGCAGATCTTGGCAGCTTCACCTGTGTGGTTCTAGCTTTATTATCTAGGATACAGAGAAGGGGTTGTGGAATCTCCCTCCATGGCTAAGGAAAGTTACTGAGACCAGGCATGAATCAGGGGTGTCCTTACATGGAGGCCCAGAGAGGCCATTGCATGAAGCTGTGAAGATGAAGATTAGATTTCATTAGAGACTCCAAGATGTTAGAGATGCCAGAGTCAAAGGACCACCTGTTGAGGAGAGCTGCCAACAGGAAGGGGAACCAGCTCAGAAAAGACAAGTGTGTTGCAGTCAACAAAGCTGAAAGGAATTGGAGAGCTGAAGAGCGTTCAGACATCAGACATGGAGATGCAGAACTTGGAGTTTGCCCAGCTGGTTTTTGGTCTTGCTTTGCTCCAGTATTTCCTCACCATGCTCCCTTTCCACCATTTTGGAATGATAATGTATATTCTATGTCACTGTATGTTTGGAGGTATGTGATCTGATTTTTGATTTTGTTCTTACAGAAAGTTACAGTTAAGAGATTGTCAGGAGTCTCAGAAGAGACTTTGTACTTTTTTTTTTTTGGGGGGGGGGCTCGAGGCAGGGTTTCTCTGTAGCTTTTGGTGCCTGTCCCGGAACTAGCTCTTATAGACCAGGCTGGCCTCGAACTCCCAGAGATCTGCCTTCCTATGCCTCCCAAGTGCTGGGATTAAAGGCGTGCGTGGACTTTGTACTTTTAAACAGAGTCGAGACTGTGACAGACTACAAGATATTCAAAGTTGAACTGAATACATTTTGCATTATGATATGGCTATAAGCCTACAGGAGCCAGGGAGTAGAATGCAGTGGTTTGAATGAAAATGGCCCCCATAGTCTTATAGGGAGTGGCACTATAGGAGGTGTGGCCTTGTTGGGGTAGATATGGCCTTTTTGGAGGATGTGTGTCACTGGGGGTGGACTTTGAGGTTTCAGAGGCTCAAGCCAGGCCCAGTGACTCATTGTCTGCCAGTTCAGATGTAGAGCTCCCAGCTTCTTCTCCCTGTGTGCTGTACACACCCTGTTTCCCACCATGATGATAATAGGCTAAACCTCCAAAGTGTAAGCAAGCCCCAATGAAATGTTTGCTTTCAGAATAGTTGCTGTTATCATGATGTCTCTTTACAGCAATACAACCCTACCTAAGACAGAGATCTATTAGACCAAATTCCATAATAGAGGCAGGATTATCCATCAGCGGTTGTCAGCACAATGGAGAGGCTGAGAACCTGGTAACTTGTTGCAACATGAGGCTCACTGCCTCAGCAGTCTCAGGCTGGTGGTAACGTCCATGGCAGAAGGTAGAGAATCTGGCTTCCAGTGTCAGCAAGGCATAGCAGCAGCAGAAGTAGCAGCTACAACAGAGATGCGTTCATCGTCAGGGAGTGAACCTGGTCTCCTGCAAGAGCAGCAAATGCTCCAACCACTGAACCACTGACTTGTAGCACAGATGGCCCTCTTTAATGAGATGTTTATTTATGACAGAGAGGGGAAGCAGGGAAGACTGGGGACAACTGGAGAAGACCCAGAAATACAGAGTAGCAGAGTATTTTCTACCTAGGAAATTCAGGAGCAAATAGGAACAAAGTAGTACCATCTCCTACTTTTCAAACACCTACAGAGTGAGTCTCCAGATCACCCTTGAAGGAAACCTTTAGAAATTAAGCAAAAATTCAAGATGGAGGGAAAGCTGAGGGTAGTGGACAGAGGGCCTGACTGGGGATGGAGCTCTGTGCTGAGAAGTAGGAGAGTAGAATGAGCCAAGACTGATGACCCAACTGATGGATAAATAGCAAAGGAAGAAAGAGTGGGGGAGACTGGCATGTCAGTACATGCCTGTATCACTCAGTCGGCGGATGCAGGAAGATTGCATCGGCTTTAAGGCCAGATGTGGCTGCATAGAAAGACCCTGGTTAAAGCAAAAACTAAAATCTGAAAGGTATCAGGGAGTCAACTCCTTGCTTAGACTGGAAAGTGATGGGTCCAGATATGATGTGCTAGAGGAAGAAAGGCAAAGGCTTCTTGAACAATTTAGATACTGTTGACATTCCTTAGGGTCACCACTGACATGAGGTAAATAAATGGAAGAAAATGTCAAAAAGTAAGTAGACATGTTGCAAAAATACATTTTAACCTTAGGGGTTTAAGAAAAGGCTTTGAACAAAATGGATAAGTTGAAATTTTGAGAAAGAAGATAATGAGTTTGATTCACAGTTGGATTCCACATAGATTTCTGTCACCAAAAATCCATGCAGATACCTTCGTTTGTAGGGCAAGCCACTGTGTTTCGTTGTTTTAAACATTATAGAATTATGGACTTAAAACCACATTTGCTATAGTTTAGGTTTAAGTGTTACCCTGAAGTTGATTCCTAGAGAGGAATTTTTGGGAGGTGGACTCTAGGAGGAAGGCCCCAGCACACTAAAGTGTACCTATGAATGGGAAGTGTGAGCTCTGCCCCTTCCTCAACTACTAGTCTGTTATATTATAGCCATGAGGTGGGAGGTCCCCACTTGCCTTGCCTTACTTACAGAAGCTAAAAGTAAGCAGTGCAAGTTAATCACAGAGTAGAACTTCTGAAACCATGAACCAAAATAAATCATTTCTCTACATAGATTGGTAGCTATACCAGAAAGTGGACCAGCTCATCAGAGTACTCTGTAACTCCCTGGCCATGGCAGCCATTCCTTAAGGGAAGAGCTGGAATTCGCATAGATGACTCTGACTTTGTCCATTCCCACCTCTCCAGTCCACTTGCTGGCCTACTGCTCTCAACACCAGGAAGGTATTAACATTCAGATTAATCTGAAAGAAGAGACTCAGTCATGGGTAAAGAGATGAGCACATATGTCTACCAAACATCAACAGCTTTGTGGTGAGATGAGCGCTTCAAGTCCCGACAGGTCAATGTCTGTCCTCCACAGGCTGGTTTTCTCAGAACTGTAGCCACAGTGTGAGGGAATGGTTTCTTTGTTTTCTGCTCTGCCCTTTACTATGTGATCTGTCTTCAAAGTGATCTAACCTACTGGCCAACACCTGGCATGAGCGAGGAACTTCTTGAAGACAGAAAGTCTTGGTTAGCGTGGCTAGCAAGTGACTCAGCTGGTATTGGAGTGACAGATCCAATGGCCTTGCCCATCAAACACGTGCTAATCACTATCAGTTTTTTTTTTAAGGAAAAAAAAAACCCAACTGTATTGGTATGTAATTCACTCACTGTAAGCCCCAACAGTCCTAAATGTAGAATGATTGATTTTTTATAGCAATATTGCACATTGAAACATTCTGGTTTTAGGCCATTTTTATAAACACCAACTCCTCAAGCCTATTTCCAACTAGCCACGGCTCCCACCCTCAGTTGTAGGCAACCATTGACCAAACTTGGGTCATCCTTATGTTGTCCCTTGTGGACATTTTGTGTGGATGGAATCGGATATAATCTGTTTTTTTCTTATGTAGCATGGTTTTATTGTTGTTGTAGCTGTGGCTTTTTTAGTTGTACCTTGAGAGGTACATTCTGTAGCTCTGACTAACCTAGAACTCACTATGTAGTTGAAAGATATGTCAAGCTATCTTTGAACACAGAGATCTGACTGCCTCTGCCCCCCAAGTGACACGATTAAAGGTGTGTGCTGCTATGCCAGGCATATTTCCCTAGCATATTTCTGAGGCTCATGGACAGCATAGCAAGCATTAGTCCTGCCCCTTCTGCCTGCTGCTGCTTAACAGCCTTGTGCTGTGCTGCTGTACTCCACTGCGCTAGCAACTGACCAGCCAATGAGGTTTTAGGTTCTAAGCTGTGGATAAAGCTGCCACGAACATCAGTTCACATGGCCTTATTTGGGCGTGCATTTTCCCTTGGGTGGGTTCCTAGAATTGTTGGGTATTACGGAAAGTTCAGGTGTTAGGAGACGTCCCGGTGGTTGTGAAATAGCTGGACTATTTTACACTCTCACCAGTGATGGATAAAGATCTGTTTCCCTACACATATCCTTTTTAAATAGGCCACACTACTGGGAGTGAGCAGTTTCTTATTGTGATCTTAATTTGCATTCTCCAATGATGACTAATGATATTGAGCAATTTGATATGTTTATTAGCCATTTATAGTTTTTTTGATGAAACGTCTATCAAATTGTTGGCTCATTTTATAATTGAGCTGTTTATCTTCATGTAAGTTGTAATACTTCATATATTCTGCATAAAGCCCTTAATAAGTATATGGTTTTGCAAATATTTTCTTTCATTATCCTAGCACTGTCTTTGAAATAAAAAAGCTTTTCAGTTTGATAAGTACAGTTCATCAATTTTTCCCTTGAAAAATCTTGTTCCTGCCAGGCACGATGGTGGTGCACTTCTTTAGTTCCAGCATTTGGGAGGCAGAGGCCGGGGGATCTCTGTGAGTCTCAGGCCAACCAGGGCTACATAGTAAAAACCCATCTCAACATCAAAACAAAGTAACCCCTCCCAAACAGCAACAGCAAATAGGACTCTTACTTGAGTACAGCAGCTAAGAAGTGGTTGCTGAGCCTACGACCTCAAAGGTTTTCTCCTGGAAGTGTGCTACAGCTTTCATGTGAGTCTACATTTCACATGCCCATAATACCTGACACAGACACAAGACTGTGTTGGTTAAGACCACACAGTCTCTAACATCACTTCCGACTGAATCTTGAAATCACAAGTGTGGCTGTGGTAGGGGAATGAGTTTGCGTGTGAGAGAGAGACTTGGATGTGAGTGTGGAGGAGGAGGCCAAGCCTGGGACATGCTGATCGCATGTCCTTTTTCAGGTCAGCCAATCAGAATGTACTAGAAGCAGTAACAAGTCAAACTGGCCATCTGGCCACAGCCTAAAAATGAAAAGCGACTATTTCAATCTGCCGTCTCTGCTCCAGGCGTCACTCAGCACATCTGCATGCTCAATAAATAAACATCATTCGAAACTCCGTGCCTCCTCCCCAGTCTGCATTCATCAGGGAATGGCCAGCACAGGTGGGAGGAAGCACAAGGAGAAGGATGAATTAGGATGGACTTGATTTCCTAGCAAAGCCATCCTGAGGTGGCAGGGCAGATCTCACAGAAAATTCCAAGAAGGTGGGAATTTTCCACAATAGTTTTCACCTACAGCCACCAGCCATGTTACCACACGTGATGGCTGTGAGACTCCCAGACACACAAGTTTGTGTGTCCTTCTAATTTAATAGCAGGGGCATTCATAAATAACTACCACAGGGCTGATGTTTAAAAATTAATTTTAACCACAAAATGATTCATTACCATATAATCCTGTGGCTGGGGAGATGACTCCGTGGGTGAAGCACTTGTTGGGAAAGAGTGAGACTAGATCACATGTGGTCATGGTTGTGTGCACCTATAATCCCAGCGCGGGAAGACCCTGGCAGTTTGCTGCCCACGTCTAGTTGATGGGTGGCTTCCAGAGTCAGTGAGACCAGTTCACAGAAAAATAAGGTGAATAGCAGAAGAAGAAAACACCTGATGTTGCCTCCACAATAGCACACACAAGCACAGGCACAAGCACTGGTACACGTGTGTACACACATGTGTGCACCCACACACCAGTTACGTTAGCACATAATCTTTGAAGATGCTCACTGTAAACACCCTTGTCTTTCTCACAATTTCCAGGACCACATTTTGTGTGTGTGACTGAACCTCATAGCAGAGAAAGTGGAAAGTACACTTGAACGCATTGGCACAGGAGACCACTTCCTAAATATAACCACAGCAGCACAGACACTGAGAGAAACAATTAATAAGTGGTATCTCCTGAAACTGAGAAGCTTCTGTAAAGCAAAGGACACAGTCAACAAGACAAAACAGTAGCTTACAGAATGGGAAAAGATCTTCACCAACCCCACCTCAGACAGAGGGCTGATCTCCAAATTATACAAAGAACTCAAGAAATTGCTCATCAAAAGAACAAATAATCTAATAAAAAAAATGGAGTACAGACCTAAACAGAGAACTCGCAACAGAGGAATCTAAACTGGCTGAAAGACACTTAAGGAAATGCTCAACCTCCTTAGTCATCAGAGGAATGCAAATCAAAACAACTCTGAGATTCCATCTTACACCTGTAAGAATGGATCAAAAACACTGATGACAACTTATGCTGGAGAGGAGCTGGTGGGAGTGCAAACTGGTACAGCTGCTTTGGATATCGGTATGACGATTTCTCAGAAAATTAGGAAACAACCTACCTTAAGACCTAGCAATACCCCTTTGGGTATATATCCAAAGGATGCTCAATTGTACCACAAGGACATGTGCTCAACTATGTTCATAGCAGCATTGTTTGTCATACCCAGAACCTGGAAACAGCCTAAATGCCCCTCAACCAAAGAACTGATAAAGAAAATATGGTACATTTTCACAATGGAGTACTACAAAGTGTAAAAAAATAATGACATCTTGAATTTTTGGGGCAAATGGATGGATCTGGAAAACATCATACTGAGTGAGGTAACCCAGACTCAGAAAGACAAATATAAATATATATATATGTATGTATATATATATATACATATATATATATACTCATTCATAAGTGGCTTTTAGACATAAATCAAAGAAAAACCAATCTACAATTCACAATCCCAGAAAGCCTAGACAACAATGAGGACGCTAAGAGAGACATACATGGATCTAATCTACATGGGTAGTAGAAAAAGATAAGATCTCCTGAGTAAATTGGGAGCACTGGGACCAAGGGAGAAGGCAGAAGGAAAGAGGATATGAAGAGAGAGAGCAGAAAAAAAAATGTAGCTCAACAAAAGCAATAAAAAAATTTAAAAATTGTGTGTGCATGCATGCACATGGGCACACACGTGCACATGGACACACATACACACACACATGCAACAACGCATTCAAGACTAGTAGATAATTTACAACAGTTTGTTCTTTCTTTCACCTTGTGGATTCCAAAGATCTGACTCAGACCATCAACCTTGGAGGCAAGTATTCTTATCCACTGAACCGTCTTGCCAGCTTTCATGTTCTCAGAAACAACTCTGACCCTTAGAGCTGTGGAATTGCATTTGTATCCCAAGACATGCCTGCATAGAACTATCTAGAGTTTTATAACTATATAACATTAGGCCTTGTGACAACTTGCTTTTTCTGATTCACGAATGCCTCTTCATACACCAAGGAATAGTGACCACCTCATTCTGGTGGCCTGAATGTGCCACCTTAAAATTACTGGGATATAAATAAATATAAACTGCAGTTGGATGGCACAGACTCATAGTTCATTTCCAGCTGAGCATCCCTGAGCAAGCCCTTTACGCTTTCTGCGCTTCAGCTCCTGGATCTCTAAAACAGAGTAAGAATGACATGCACCTCAGAAGGGTTTGTGTGTATAAAAGGGTTAATCCATGAGAAACACAACAGGGTCTCATCAGTAAGTAGTCAAGAAATGCTGTCTCCTCATGCATTTTAATGCTTGTGTAGCAGGTCTGTATTATAGTTCATTTTCATAATTATGTACATTTAGATGGTCAGCAGTGCTTTGTAATGACTGGTAAGAAACACCTCAATTAAAACCCCTAAACAATCTTTTGTTCCCACACCCATGCCAGCTTCTGTGGGGTAGAAACAAGGAAGAAGTTGAATTCCACAGATGTATGACATGCGTGTGTTTGACACAGCAACAGAGCCAACTGGCATCTGATTTATATTCCTGTCTATGAACCTGAGTGCCCACTTCTCCACACTCTTTTCATCAATTAGTGTTTCAAATGTTCATGCCGCTAAAAAAATGAAGCATGATCTTTCTTTAATGTTTTAATTTGAGCCTCTCTAATTACTAATGGGAACAAAAGCATTTTCCCATTTTTATTGGTCACTGAGGTTTTCTCCTGGATGAATTCCCTCTTGGTAACCTTTGGCTATTTCTATATTGCACAGTTTGCTGTGGATGATGTATATAGTCTGCATGCTAATACTTGGTTTGCAGCACATATACTGCTGATATCTTTCTTCTGGTTTGGATAGTGAGTTACAGGAGTAATCCAAGGAAAACATAGCCCATCCTCAGATGACTGGAGTCTCAGGAGAGGTAAGCTACAAAATTCACTCTGAAAGAGCAAAAGGTGACAGTGATCGGGGGAGGTGGAGGGAGCACAACGCAGAAAGATCTGGTATACCAGATACCATTTAGCATCCCCTAACAGAGACAATGACAGTCCCAGGAGGCTCCAAATTTTGTTAACCATTTTTTTGGGACCCAAACTAAGGGTACTTGTGAAATACAGGTCTAGGAGAAGCAGTGGTACCTTGTAAGACCCTGGGAAGAAGCATGGTGGATATGATAACAGGAACAAATTGTCAGAAAAAGCTGTGGGTGTGCAGGGAGTTGCCACTAAAGTATCAATGGCAGCATCTACTCTTGATGGCTGGAAACAGAGTTTCCATCCCACCAAGACCAAGGCACCCAAGTCTGTACTGTAGTGTGATCACAGGAGATATGTGTGTGTGTGTGTGAGAGAGAGAGAGAGAGAGAGAGAGAGAGAGAGAGAGAGAGAGAGAGAGAAAGAGAGAGAGGAGAGAGAGAGAGAGAGAGAGAGAGAGAGAGAGAGAGAGAGAGAGAGTGACTTTTGGGGAGTCAGTCCTCTTTTCCCAAGGTATTTATGAGGCAGGGTCTTTCTTGCTAATTTCCCGTATGATTGCGGGATGACCAACACCAGATCCCACGGCAGGCTCCCTCTATGACGTATGATTGCGGGATGACCAACGCCAGCTCCACGGCAGGCTCTCTCTGAGAATTCTGGGGCTGCACAGCAGTACTTCACCTCCCCTGACATATCACAGCCCTGATGATACATGGTGTAACACAAACCTGTTTGAACTGTCCAGAATTACCTGCTTGATGGACCTGTGGTTCTACTCAGCAGCTGTTAAAATTAATTTTTATCATCCCTAAAATTCACAGATGGAAGTCCTAAAACCCTGGTTCTTTCAGAATCCTATTCATGAGTGGATTCATTGAGGACAGTAGTGTCTGTACACAAAGGGGATGTTTGACAGAGGCCTCCATGGAAAATGAAGTCAGAGGTCAAGGTTGTCCCCAGAACCAGACTTGGCCTAAGATTGCCAGTTGAGCACCAGAGGCTGGTGTGAGGCTAGGAAGAGATTTCCTCTGTGATGCCAGAGGAAGGTAAAACTGTGACACTTAGCCTTGGAATTCCAGCCTTCACAGCTGGGAGACATTAACAGTTGCATCCTTCCTGCCAGGTGGGACCTCCTGTGGTGTGAAGGAATTGTCCTCACAGTTCTGGAGTGTTGACCGAGTTTTCTGTCCCACCCGGTCCTGCCCGGTCAGGCAGCCTGTTCAGTCACAAAGAATTACACAGAGGTCTATATTAATTATAAACTGATTGGCCCAATAACTCAAGTTTCTTATTAATTAATTATTATAACTTATATTTGCCCATAATTCTTATCTGTGTTAGCCATGTAGCTTGGTACCTTTTTCAGCGAGGCAGTTACATCTTGCTTGCTCTCTGTCTCGGTGACAACTGAAGACTGAAACTTCCCTCTTCCCAGAATTCTCCTCGCCCCACCTCTATTTCCTGCCTGGTTACTGGCCAATCAGCATTTTACTAAAATACAATTGACAGGATACAGACCATTGTCTTACAGCACTGGAGGTTGTAGGACTTCTAGGAGGTGGACTTTGCCGGAGGAAATGGGTCACTGGGAGCCTTCCTGGAGGTTTATAACCCTCCTCCCTTCCTGTTACTCTCCATTCCTGATTGTAACTTAGGATGGCCTTCTGACCCCTTGCCTCCAAGTCTTCGTACCCTGATGGATGACCCCTCCAACTGTCACCGAGGACAAACCTTTGGCCCTCAGATTGCTGCTGGTCAGGTATTTTGTTACCACAATTAGAAAAGTAACTAACCCAAAGATCATAAAAAATTCCAGGCACCTCCCTCTCCAGCAAGCCATGCGTGCTCCCCACTCTTCACAGGGTCATGAGCCGCTCCCCCAGGCTGTCAGCTTGTGGCTCTGGGTAGTGCTCACTCTGTAGGAGTCTCTTAGCTTTCCTTGCCTTGAAACGAAACTGGGAAGTAGTTGGGGGCAGAGGAAAGGATGGCTGGTGAGTGAATGCACCACCATGGCTTGGGTGTTCCTACTCAAGTGTTCTAACTCCTGGAGGCCTAGAGGGGTTGGCTGCCCTGGTAAAACCAGAAGAGAAAAGTAGACTTGGAAGAAGATTTTTTTGTTGTTGTTGTTGCTACTGGTAACTCAGAGCAATTATGTCCACAGCCCCTATTTACTATATGGCTGTTCAAACCGAGAGTGTGCCTTTTATTGAGCAGAGTAGAAAACTCATACCTTGTAGACTGAAGTTGATGGGTTCCTGCCCGGAGGGGACAAGGAAGAAGGTGTGTAGCTACTGAATGCCTCCAGTATGGTCTTCTCCGCAGACGTAGGCCTTCAGAAAAGTAATTGTCAAACAAGAATTGTCTGTTGAGCAGTTAGTTACGTTTTCATGGGACTCCTGCTTCCCTTCAACAGATGTGTCCATTTCCCATCAAACATTCAGGACAGGTAACACGATTGTGCCCATTGTATAGCTGAGCACATGGAGGCACAGTGGCTCAATCAATTAGCAAAGCACAAGGTGTCACCTTGCTGCTCATGTCCAGTAAAAGGCATATCATAAAAAGCTCTGTAAGGGATTGGAAACAGTTCACATCCAAGACTGTAACCACACAGCAGCGTGTGTGAGTGCATGAGTGTGTGTGTGTGTGTGTGTGTGTGTGTGTGTGTGTGTGTGTGTGTGTAAAATGGGTGCTAGCAACACTGGATGCAGAAGAAATGGGATAACGAGGTTTTGCATTGCAGACAGACTGAGGCAAGGGCTGAAGTCAATAGAAAAAGACAACCTGGTCCTACAGGCCACGGTTACAAGGCCGACAAGTCCTCCCACGGAATGCAGGTTCCTAGGCGTGGGCAGGCATGGGAAGCAGAGCTTGTTAAAGCCCAGAACTAGGATCCACCCCTAGTTCTTGATTCATTGGATGCAAGGTGGAGCCTGAGAATCTTCCTTCCTTTAAGCTTCCAGCTGATGCTGAGGCTGCCCGCAGGGTAGCTGGTCCTGCTTGAGCACAGAGGAGCTAAAATGGAAGCTGTACTCCTGGAGCTGAGTAGCTATGTGAAAGGTTTGGAATTTTATTTCTAGTTCTGGAGAAACTTAGTGTATTCATATCATTTCCATGCAGCTCTTCCAGTGTCTCCGCTGCTCCCTCCTGAATTCACACCTCCTCTTCTATAGTTATCATTGTCACACATACATGCACACACACACCCACACACTTGCATGCACACACACACACACACACACACACACACACACACACACACACTAATGAGTCTATTTAGTGTTGCTTGAGTGCGCACATGTTTAAAGCTAACCACTTGGCGTTGGATAACCTACCAGGAGCTCATCCCTGAGGAAAACATTCTCTCCCCCTTGGCAATCTTTGACTTCATGTAGCTCTTCCCCTGGTGAAATTTCCCTCCTTTCACACTGCCGTGTCAACTGGCACTGTTGTTCAGGTCTTGTTTAGGAGCCTGCATTTTTGAGATGTCATGGCTGCAGCATCTTTGCTATCTTTAAGAGGTGTCCTGGTCTTATGATCTTCCTGCCATCTCTTCTGCTGTGTTCCTCAAGCTTCAGGTGTCAGGGGTTGTATTGCAGATGTGCCAGTAAAGGCTGGGAAATGTTAGTACTTCATGCGGTTCTACTTGCTTCAGTGTAAGACGAAGCTAAAGATGAAAACAATCTTGTTTATTCATATAAGACACAAAGTCATAACTTAAAAAACACGATGTAAGACCTGCTATTTATCAAATCTTCAACAAATACAGAAGCCAGATTGCCAGAAAGTCAGTAGATAAAGGTACTTGCTGCCAAGCCTGACAGCCTGTGTTTGACCTTGGACCCTCAACTGGTAGAAGGAGAGAACTGACGCCTGTGAGCTCTCCTCTGCTCTCCACACACATGCCATGGTCTGCGTGCACATAACACTTAGACATAAACAGTTACTTACAGTCTTCCACCATCATCGGTGCCATCATCACCACAGTTCTGTTCTCTACTTGTTTGTTTTGGGACAGGGTCTCATAATGCAGCTCTGGCTGTCCTTGGGCTTTGAATTCTCCTGCCTCAGCTGCTTGAATGCTGATTTACAGGTATATAGTCCCAAATCCAGCTCTCAGAGGTTTATGCTTATACATGTGGATGCTCTCATACCCCCATCTCATCTCAGCGTTTCTGAGTGGAAGACGAACCTTCAGAATAGGTGTATGCCCAAGGTGTGCTGGGAGAATTAACTGACTTGCTCAATAAAAAGTTTAGCAACAATACTTACATGGGTTGGAACTCATTATTATCATTTTCTTCTCCTGATCTTGAACATGCATTATAATAATTATCTTATTCTCATTCTGTAATTCTATCCTCAGAGTCACCACCCTGCAAAGCAGAAAACATGGTCATTTTATAAATGCCAACATGAGGGAGGCATCAGGCTGAATGCCACGGCTCATAACTACTCAGGGTTAAGACTTAAATACACATGTATTTGTTCTACAACACACTGTCCCTTTCTGTGAAGGCTCAATAACTCACCTCAGAAGTAATCAAGGCTGTCCATGCTAGAGATTGGGGTGCTAAGAGAGTGACTTTGATTTAAAAACGTGGGTTTGGAAAAACAATATCACTTGGTGCATGAAACAGATCTGGGCTTTGTGCCATCATCATATCCTTCATCTTTTTAGGCAATCAAGGAAAATACCTGATAGAGAAAATGCACCAAGAACGATGGGACAGCCTCAGGCGTCGCCCACTTTCCCGAGATGCATCCGTCACACTGCTGCTCTTGACCCTCCTGCTTCACCTCATTCGCCATCTGAGTCACCGTCTCTCCACACAACCAGACAGCAGAATGTCAAAGCCAGAGTTATAATAACTCGATCCGAGAAAACGTTATGTCACACTGTTAGACTCAGATGCCCCCAAAGGAAGAAGAGCAGAAGGCAACCTAGGCACCAGCTTCGAATTTACTGGAGGTAGCAACAAGATGAAAATGATTTTCCTTGTGTAATTATGGAGGCAATCCCCAAAGAAGTCTCTTACATTCAACTGGCACCAAACGTCAAGGACTGCTCCTAGGTAGCTTTCCAGGTTAGAGAGGAGGGCCGGATATTTAGAGGCGGGAGCTGCAGGCTTGACCTGGGAGACGGTGCCTTCCCACCATTGCATGTGGCTAATGTTCACAAAGCAGCAGCCTCCAGCAGGAGAAACTCAAATTTTTATGACCTGAAGGCAAAAAATAAACATAACCAGGTGCTCTTGAATGTTCAACTGTGCTGTTTGTCCTCCCAACCAACACCTCCGCGTCTACCTCAGCTTTCAGGGAGAAGGCAATTTTAATTCACTTCCCTTTTGTCTCTGGCTCCCCTTGAAACTAGCAATAAAACCATTTAGGATAACAGAGTATATGTACAGACCATGGCTCAGCCAGAAGTGAACCCTGGCTCCGACCTAGGAGCACTTTTCTGGGAGGATTTATGTGAAGCTATTGTTATCTGAATTTGGCTGGTTGTGCCTGCATGGGGGCTAATTTTCAGACAATAAGCCTGCTGGGGTGTGTTTGGGCCTCTGTTTGTTTGTTTTGATGTGTACAGACTCCAGATGGGTAGCCCTGTGCTTTATCTAAGTGAGAGGCTCAGGCTGGTGCATCCAGGAAGCTAGAGGATTTGGGAAGTGGATGCAGGGAGGAAAAGCATGTACTCCCCAGGCATACCGTTTCGTGCACAGAAGACCCCCAGTCACAGGGGCTTGTGAACTTGACAGGAATGTCAGGATTCCAAAATTCTTGCCTGTGGAGACCATGGGGGAAGGGAAGTTCAAAAGTCCCTGTTAACAGGGAAAGCAGACCGCTGAGGCTGGGACATCCAGGCACCTCTGTCGGAGGGCTATGCGTCTCCTACACTGGGGTAAGGACCACCTTTGTCAGAGGGCTAAGCATCTCCTACACTTGGGGAAGGGCTGCCTTTAGCTCAGTCACCTGCTGCCATCCAACCCTAGAGCACTTGTACAAGACTACTGACCTCTGCCTCAGTGCCTCAGCCTCTTTAGTCCACTCTGCAGAGGGACTCACTACACTCCGCTGGAATCACTAATGCTGCTCCAAGACCTCTCCTCAGGTGACTGCCTCCCTGTACTCCACTTCTCTGTGGTCCTGGGCATTAACCTCCCAGGCCCACTTCTTCCCTTCAGAGTCCCAAGAACTCAAGCTTGGAAACATGTGGTCTGCCAGCCTTAGAAGACTGTGCCATGGGCCACAGGGGAGTTGACACACTGAGGCTTCCCGACCTCAGGTGCCTGTGGTCTATGGAGCACCCCACATCGAATCAAGAAATAGCCTCCTATTTCCTCACGTCTCTTCCAGTCTAGGTCCTGGATCTCACTGGAAAAGAATACTCTCACTGGATGCTGAGTTTATTCCAAATATGGAAGACAGTCACAACAACATTCAAGTTTCCCTCCCCTTCGCCTGCAGCCCTGTGCCTCCAGTCCTCTCCCTTCAGTTCAGAGGCAGAACACCTTCTTTCTGCTGGACTCACTCACCATAACTGGCCTTCACCTCCTAACCCAGCTTTCATTTTGTTCAGCTTCCACATGTCTTCACTCTGCAGGTGTCTCTGTCAGTTTTCTACTGCCGTAAAGGTACACCATGACCATAGCTATGCTTAGTAACGGATTTAAAGGATATATCTTGGCCTGCTGGGAGGGACATTACTGAGGCCTGGTTCTGAGGTTTCAAAGACTCTCACTACTTCTGCTTTTTCTCGTTCTCCTTGCTTTGTGGTCATGTCTAAGTTGTAGGCTCTCAGCTCCTGCTCCAGCACCATGCCTGCTTGTCTCTGCCCTGTTTCCTGCCATGACGGTCATGGACTCTAACCCCTGACACCATGAGTGTCAAATGCCTTCCTTCATGCATTGCTTCGGTCATGGTGTTTTATCATAGCAACAGAAATGCCACCAAGAAAAGCCCAAGGAGAGAGCCTACATGCGTTAGCCCAGAACCTGTAGTTTCCTGAGGTTCTGTGATTTTAAAATCGTGATGTACTTTTGACAGATTTACCACAACTGATTGCTTGAAGCCGTGTGCATCTGCTGTATACCATATGGGGACTTCAGTATTTCAGAACTGCTGGCTTGCCCTCTGCCCTGCATGGAGAAGGGCTGTTCTGGAACCATAACTGTGATAGGGCTGGAAGGTGAACTGTCACCATGATGCACTGGATAACAAAACCTTGCCATGCTGTTGTGGGTAAGCATGAATCGTGGTCTTGCTGTAAATGGACACATGTGTAGGGTACACTATCTCAAAACCACCACTGCAAATGGAGTGGAAAGAAAATGGCCACAAAGCTGTACTGGATAACCAGGGGTCATTGTCATGTTTTATTGTAAATGGCACTTTCCCTGTCTGCCCCACCCTCTACTGCTTCCAACTAATCACTCAGAGGCTTATATGAATTATTGATGTTCAACCAGCAGCTCAGGCTTATTACAGCTAATTCTTACATTTGAATTAACCCATATTGATGTGGGAGTGATTTCTTATTAATAAAGAAACTGCCTAGGCCCCTTGATAGGCCAACCCTTAGGTGGGTGGAGTAAACAGAACAGAATGCTGGGAGAAAGAAGCTGAGTCAGGGAGTCGTCATGATTCTCCCACTCCAGACAGAAGCAGGTTAAGATCTTCCCTGGTAAGACACCTCATGGTGTTACACAGATTATTAGAAATGGGTTAGATTAATATGTAAGTGCTAGCCAATAAGAGGCTGGAACTAATGGGCCAGGCAGTGTTTAAAAGAATACAGTTTCCGTGTAATTATTTTGGGGCATAAGCCTGCCATGTGGGAGCAAGGGCTGCCGGAACGCAGCCCTGCCACTCCTTCAACAGAGTGGTGCCCAGACGTGATGGGCTAAATCCACTTAAAAACCTGAAAAGGCTTAAAAATAAGGGAGAGAGAGTTTAACACAGATTTTTGCTGTTTGTTGGTGGCGTTCTGTAGAGAGATTTCCTGATTCAGCAACAGCAGCAAAAAAAAAAAAAAAGCTGCGTCATTTTAAAGTGCGGCTTCCTGGGGCTATGCTGCCAGCGTGAACTCTGGCTTTAAAGCATTTCAAGGCTTTTATGGGACTGGATGTTTCTGTTCCCACTTGGGATCAGAAGGAGAGTGCTCTGAGACCGTGCAGATGGCTCAGCACTCCCCACCTGCACCTGGGCAGATGGCAGAATCAGGCTTAGGCAGGCAGAAGAACATGGCGGATTCCTGCCGCCTTACAGAGACTTGTTTTCAGATTGCGCATTGCTCTGTGTGTCAGATTTTCCTGTAACTTGGATGAAAAGAGTTTCTGTGCTGCACGCTCAGTCTCAGAGTTAAACTGCTGACTGAGGCACCAATGTGGACTTGCTGTGTGCCTGGAACTGTGCTCAGCTCAGGGGCACCAAATGGATCTGAGGCAGGAGTGGCTGCTCCATGCTGAACTGTGCTGACCTCAGACAGGAACTACTGTAATTGCCATAATAACAGCACAGTTAAGGTTTAGACTGGACAGGACACAGGCAGTACCGTATTACCTGTACATGGTGCAACTTAAGTTTTTAAGAAGTGCTTAACATTTTAAAAAATGCTCCTGGATAGTAAAAAAATTACAGATTCACAATAAAACAGATTCAGACACTGTTGGATGAATGTATGTAGGCTTGGGAGAGAGAAGAAAAAGAATATAAAAAATAAAGTTAATGTCTTTAAAAAAAGGGTAAAGTCTTTAAAGAAACAGAGTACAGATAGTTAAGAGACTAAAAGAAATAAAGAAAAATAAGCCATGAAAAATGGAAAATTCACTGAGAGTCTGGATTATGTACATTGTGTTTTCTTTAAAATTTTTGACTGTGAAGGAGCTAAGTACAGAGAGACATTTCATTACATGGGCTGCCAAGCTATACCAGAATGGATATAAGGGTATTATGATTTCAAAATTTGGATCTAAGGTTATGATGCTTTGGAAAAGTCCTTCTTTTGTTTTTGCAGAGGATGAGACCCTGTGGATTTCTTCTATTCCAATTTGGTATGATAGACCACGCCCTCCTGAAAGGTTGCTGTGAACACCCTCAAAAAATTTTGCTCAACTGCCGACTGAGATGAACCTAGCAGACAGGTTATCCCATAAAAGACCTAAATAACAGTGCCCCCATTCAGCAGGAAGCAGTTTGGAGAGAAAAAACTGAGCCCATGTTTCCAAATATTGTTTATAAACGTTCTTTTACATTTAAAGGGTGATATGATATAGATATGAATAATTTGCATTGGTATGGATTTTAAGGTCAGTATTGTTATATGTATATGTATTTCTGATCTTGATTAAGGTATTGTAATTGTGTAGTTCATTTAAAATGTAATGTACAATTAGGAAATATAGGTTGCTAATGGATAATCATAAATAATAGTCAAGTTTGTAGTCATGTTTTTTAGATTTTCTAGATATATAGAGATATATTTCAGATAGGCATTATTCATATCTCTCAAAGGCTACAGAATATGGCATTTAAAATATTTTAGTAACTTAGGACTTTTCATGACAATGAGACATGTCTGCTCCTGGTGGCACCAATCTACTTCAAGAGGAAGATGGGCATTGAAGAGGCTCATTATGGAGTTTGATAGCCATTTGTGCAAGAAACTGCTCTTGCCTGGACTGATGCATAAACTGGACATAAAGAACCCACAGAGAAAGGACTGCTGAACTTTGCCTAAAGGTGAATGGTCTTTCGGGGTTCCTGCTTCATAAAAGAATTCACGAGACATTCTGCAGGACACAGCAGAAAGTGACTGAACTGTCTTTGAAATTTCCTGCTTCATGGAAATGTCTCTGGATACTATGGGCCTGAAGGCTGAAGATGGATGCTGCAACTGTACAGAGGAACTTTGGGTGATTGTCCAGGCAGCAAGATGTCTCTGGCATTTCTAGAGCTTTGGATTTCTTGTTTGCTTAGGTAATATTATATCCTTCTGGAGTCTTTGATGGAGTTGAAGAATGGATACATAGTTGTAGTTTTCCTTAGTTATGATAAAACATAAAGTAGATAATAAATATTGTAACTGTAATTCTTACTTGATAACTGTTTTGTTATATGTAATTTTACTATGTTAAATTTAAAGCCTTTCTTTTTTGTTTAAACAGAAAAAGTGGAAACGATGTGGGTGAGATTTCTTATTAATAAAGAAACTGCCTAGGCCCCTTGATAGGCCAACCCTTAGGTGGGTGGAGTAAACAGAACAGAATGCTGGGAGAAAGAAGCTGAGTCAGGGAGTCGTCATGATTCTCCCACTCCAGACAGACGCAGGTTAAGATCATCCCTGGTAAGACACCTCATGGTGTTACACAGATTATTAGAAATGGGTTAGATTAATATGTAAGTGCTAGCCAGTAAGAGGCTGGAACTAATGGGCCAGGCAGTGTTTAAAAGAATACAGTTTCCGTGTAATTATTTTGGGGCATAAGCCTGCCATGTGGGAGCCAGGGCTGCCGGAACGCAGCCCTGCCACTCCTTCAACACCATATTTCTAGGTTTGTTACCTCATTTTCTACATATCCTGCTTAACTGACAGCTGACTGGCATCTCTCTTGACTGTGCCTCACCTTATGCATGTTTTCAGTTTGATTGATCTGTCTAACTAACTTTATCCTCCCTGGTTATTGATCAAACAGCTTTAACTATTACAGAAAGATCATCCCACAGCCTTTCCTCTGTCTAATCAAAAAGGAAGGTTTTAATGTAAACACAGTAAAATTACATGTAACAAAATAGTTATAAATAAGAATTAGTTTTGATATCCAGTCTATTTGTATTTGACAAAATTAAAGAAACTGTTTAATTATTTATCATATCTTAGTGAGTTTAAAGTTTTACATCTAATTTACTATTTTATCATAACTAAGAAAAACTATAATTATTACTATCTAGTCTTCAACTCCATCAAAGACCTGGGAAGGAAATAACATTACCTGAGTAAGCAGAAAGTGCAGGCAAATGATGTCCAAAAAATGTGAGAAACGACAGAAACAGCTGACTGCCTATACAGTCACCCAAGGTTCCTTCTTCTTTATCACTAGGGTATCCATCTTTGGCCTACATGCCTAGCATATCTGACAGACTTTTCTGTGAAGCAGGGAATTTTGAAGGACTGTTCTGCCTTGTCTTGGCAAAGCTTGACCTTTTTTGTGTCCTGTTGGTCCACTTTGGATAATTACTGTCAGCAACTGAAGGAAGGAATGCTTCTTTGCCCATATGGCTAGCCTTTGCCATGAAGAAAACAAACTCTCTATCGAGTTTCTTTGATGCCCATCATTTTCTCTGGAGTACACTGGTGCTGCCAGGAACAGACATGTCTCACTGTCATGAAAAGTCTAGGTTATTAAAAACATTTTAAATGCCATATTCTATAAGTCTTTAAAATATTTGAAGAATACCTATCTATCTGAAATATATCATTGTATATCTAGAAAACCTAAATAACATGACTATAAGTTTGATTATTATAGATAGCTAACTGTATTTTTGTAATTTGTATTTTTAATTATAACTTATATTTTAATTGAGCTGTATAAACAGAATACCTTAAACAAGAGTAAAATACATGTACAGTATAACAAAATTAACCTCAAATTTATATCAATGAACTAAAATCCATACCAATGTAAAACATTTTGAGGTTAGTTGTTTCTTTTTGGGGGGGGTTAAAGTAAATTCAATAATTTCTCCTTTCTATTATAATAATCTACTTTTTTCATTATTTCTGCATCATATCCTCCTTACTTCTTTAGAAAGAGGTTGACCATGACTAATAACAATTTACAATACATCCCCCTTTAATGAAAACAAACATTCACAAACAATATTTTGGGAATTTGGGCATAGTTCTCTAAAGTACTTCCTGTTGATTGGGGCACCGGTAATCTTATGGAAACCCTGAGGAAATTTAGAATTATGTTCAAATCCTGACTGGGATATTTTGTATGACTGGTCCATCTCAGCCAGCAACCTTGAAGTTGTTGTGGATGTTGGATCACCTGGGCCATCATTCTCATTGGAGACCTTTGAGGGGGTCTTGCTCAATCAAATCATATTTACCTGGAAGAATTCCACAGCTTCTCATCTTCTGTGGAAATAAAAGCTGGCCCTCTTTTCCAAAGCAGCATATCCTTAGATACAAATTTCAAGGTCACAATACCTTTAAAATTGGTTAACTTAGCAGCTCCTACAGTAAAATTTTTCTCATCAGTTAATTCATTATCAGTCAAAATGACCAAAGATAACACAGTGATATACATAATCCAGAGTCTGTGCATTTTCCATCTTTATGTGGCTTGTAATTTTTTATTACTCTATTCCTTTTTCAAAGACCTCACTTTATTATCTTAAAATTACTCTTTTAATCTATGCCCGCCTCTATTCTTTTTCCTCTCTCTCTCAAGCCTTCAGACAGTTTTTAAACATTATGATCTGTTCAGAGGTCTTTTTTGCCTGAATCTGTCCTTACTGTGTAGCTGTATTATTTTTTGACCACATGAGACTATGCTAGCAGTCTGTACTGCTCATCTTAGTGAATGGTGCTAGGGCATGGCAGTTGGCTCCTTCCCCTTGGTTCTCTGAGTGTCTTGTCTCATGGTGGAGGTACTGATGAGAGTCATGTTCAAAGCCCCAACTCTGAGAAGTGGGACATCCATCAAGTAGTGTATAGCCCATAGCCCACAAACCCCAACTAAGTGCTCTACAGCGGAACCTCCCAAAAGAGCTGTGCTGCCAGTATGAACCAGGAAGTTGCTTTTTCAAGGAGCCATTCCTCTGCTAGCTGCCAGAAAACAGAGCCCACTGGAGAAAAGACAGTTACTAAGAACCTGCATCTGACTCCATTTTTGTGTATATTTAGAATCCTTTTTTAAAGCTTTTTCAGGTCTTATGTGGATCCATGTTCCATGTTGGACACAGTATGTAAATGGCTATCTCTCTGTCCTGCTCTGTCCATTTCCAAATAATTATTCAGAGGCTTATATTAATTATTAATGTTCGACCAATAGCTCAGGCTTATTCTTAGCTAACTTTTATATTTAAATTAACTCATATTTCTAGCTGTGTTTTGCTACATGGCTCAAGGTTTGTTGCCTCATTTTCTACACATCCTACTTGCTCAGCATCTATCTGGCATCTCTCTCGATTCTGTCCCTTCTCATCCGAGTTCTCAGTTTGATTGCTTTGCCTAATATTCTAACTGGTTATTTTCCAAACAGTTTAATTGTTAACCAATGAGAGGAATACATATTCACAGCATACAGAAAAATTATCTTACAGCATTGTACTGGGTAACAATTTCACCAAGCCCCTACAAGTCATGATCTTAGAGATAATAAATGACATCTTCAGAATAATTCCTTAAAATCTAGAAAAAGTCATTTTAAAGATGTGAAGTTTCAAAAAGTTTTCCTTTGAATCAGTCTATCAGAACTTCTGAAGACAAAAAGAGCATTAGAAATACATAAAATCGGCAGACCACTGGTGCAGGCCCAGGCGGGGCGGCAGAGCACGGGGCAGCACAGGCCCAGGGAGCACCAGAGAGCACCAGGGAGGTGCAGGAGGCGGCAGACAGTGGGGACCGGCACACAACCCCGAGAGCAGATCGCCCCACTACAATTAAAGCAAAGAGGTAGGCTTTTGGTTGGTGAGATCCCTAGCAAGGAAGGAGCCGGGACCTGTTCCTGAAGACCCTTCTGAGGGGCGAGAGGGAACTGGGCCCCTGGCAGGAGCCAGGAAACAGAGCGACAGCATTTTGTAGGAGGAGCCCCTGGCCAACAGGGAAACCTAACCCGGTTCTAAAAGACCCATTAGATAGCTTTGATAGGAGGAAATGGGCAGGCGCCAAGGCAAGAATTCACCCAACAATCCGAAAAACAACATGAAAACACCAGAACCCAATGATATTACAAAAGAAGGATTTGAACACCTTAACACAGAAGAAGTGGAAAAATTGACTTTATGAAAGCAATAGAGTCCCTTAAACAACATGTAAGAAACACCCTTATAGAAATGGATGAGAAGTATAACAAAAAGTTTGAAGAATTGAGTAAATATGTACATAAGACCCTGGGAAACCAAGAAAAAACGAACAAACAGGTAATGGAAACAATTCAAGAATTGAAAACTGAAATGGAAGCAAGGAAGAAAACACAAACTGAGCACCAGCTGGATATGGAAAATCCAGATCAACGAGCAGAGCCTACAGAAACAAGCGTAATCAATAGAATACAAGAAATAGAAGAAAGAATCTC
>NW_026068037.1:3125867-3127390 GCF_014885135.2 Alexandromys fortis | reverse complement strand
AAAGAGACAACATACTCAAACCTATGGGACACGATGAAAGCAGTGCTAAGAGGAAAGTTCATAGCACTAAGTGCCCACTTAAAGAAAACAGAGAAAGCATACATTGGGGACTTAATGGCACACCTGAAAGCTTTAGAAAAAAAAGAAGCAGAGGTGCCCAGAAGGAGTAGAAGACTGGAAATAATCAAACTGAGGGCAGAAATCAACAAAATAGAAACACAGAAAACAGTCCAAAGAATCAATGAAACAAAAAGTTGGTTCTTGGAGAAAATCAACAAGATCGACAAACCCCTATCCAAACTAACTAAACAACAGAGAGAGAACACGCAAATAAATAAAATCAGAAATGAAAGGGGGGACATAACCACAGACACAGAGGAAATCCAGAGAATCATTAGATCTTACTATAAAAGCCTGTATGCCACAAAACTGGAAAATGCAAAAGAAATGGACATTTTTTTAGATAAGTACCATATACCAAAGCTAAACCAAGACCAGGTGAACGATCTAAATAGACCTGTTAGTCGCGAAGAACTAGAAGCTGTTATCAAAAATCTCCCCTCCAAAAAAAAGCCCAGGACCAGATGGCTTCAATGTAGAATTCTACCAGAACTTTCAAGAAGAGCTAATACCTATTCTCCTTAATGTATTTCACAAAATAGAAACAGAAAAGTCATTGCCAAATTCCTTCTATGAAGCTACAATTACCCTGATACCAAAACCACACAAAGACTCAACCAAGAAAGAGAATTACAGGCCTATCTCACTCATGAATATCGACGCAAAAATTCTCAATAAAATACTAGCAAACCGAATTCAAGAACATATTAGAAAAATTATCCTTTATGACCAAGTAGGCTTCATCCCAGAGATGCAAGGCTGGTTCAACATATGAAAATCTATCAATGTAATCCACCATATAAATAAACTGAAAGAAAAAAACCATATGATAATTTCATTTGATGTTGAAAAAGCATTCGACAAAATTCAACACCCCTTTATGATAAAGGTATTGGAGGGACTAGGGAAACAAGGGTCATACCTAAATATAATAAAAGCTATTTAGAGCAAGCCGACAGCTAACATTAAATTAAACGGAGATAAACTCAAAGCCATCCCACTAAAATCAGGAACAAGACAAGGATGTCCACTCTCTCCATACCTTTTCAATATAGTGCTTGAAGTTCTAGTAATAGCAATAAGACTACACAAGGGGATCAAAGGGATTCATATTGGAAAGGAAGAAGTTAAGCTTTCGTTATTTGCAGATGATATGATAGTTTACATAAGCGACCCCAAAAACTTCACCAAAGAACTCCTAAAGCTGATAAACACCGTTAGTAATGTGGCAGGATACAAGATCAACTCGAAAAAAATCAGTTGCCTTCCTATACACTAAGGATAAAGAAACAGAGAGGGAAATCAGAGAAGCATCACCTTTCACGATAGCCACAAAGAGCATAAAATATCTTGGGGTAACCCTGACCAAGGAAGTGAAAGATCTATTTGACAAGAACTTTAAG
>NW_026068037.1:3112920-3123959 GCF_014885135.2 Alexandromys fortis | reverse complement strand
GAGACCCCAAGAACAATGGCAATGGGTTGTTGATCCTACTGCACCTATTGGTTTTGTGGGAGCCTAGGCAGTTTGGATGCTCACCTTACTATACCTGGATGGAGGTGGGTGGTCCTTGGACTTCCCACAGGGCAGGGAACCCTGATTGCTCTTTGGGCTGATGAGGGAGGGGGACTTGATTGGGGGAGGGGGAGGGAAAGGGGAGGCGGCGGTGGGGAAGAGACAGATATCTTTACTTAATTAATAAAGAAATAAATAAATTAAAAAAATACATAAAATCTCTAGGACAGAGAAACTGTGTCTTGAAAAACAAAAAACAAAAACAAAGAAAACATAAAATCAGGGGGCTGGAGAGATGGCTCAGCAGCTTCAAGCACTGGCTGTCCTGGGTTCCATTCTGAGCACCCACAGGGCAGCTGGCTCATAGCATCCTTTTCTGGCCCCTGCAGGTATCAGTCACACATGTGGTATGGACATACATGCAGCAAAACATTCTTATATGAAACAAACAAACAACTAAATATGCAAATAATATGAAAAGCATAAATCTTTCCTGTGATTGCATGTATCTTTCAAACAACGTTCTTCCCTTCTTCCTGCCTTCCTTCTGTTCATTATTTCTCTGTGTGTGTTGTGTGCAGTGTTAGCACCCACGCACGAGCATGCAGAGGCCACATCAGGACACTGAATATCATCCTCTATGGCTGTTCCTGTAACCCTCATGGTCTTTTACTGAATTTCAATCTCACCATTTTGGCTAGGCTGGCCAATCAGTGAGCCCAGGAATCCTGCTGGGGTTCCAGGCCACATGGCTGTAGGCATGTGCAGCCATGTCTGACTTTCTTCATGGATACTGAAGACTTGAATCCAGGTTCTCATAAGTGTTGTTACTGGGCCCTCCCTTCAGCCATGTTTTAACTTCTTTCTCAGGTGGATGACTATAATCTGGTGATATGGCTGTTTAGGTCATTTTCAGATTTTTATTGTTCTAAACAATGTTCATCAAATAGCCATGGAATTAAGTCATTTCACCCATCCTCCAATATTTTAAATAAGTTCTGAAAATTGGAGTTAATTTTTAAAAATTGATATGATTGTCAGGTTGTTCCTAGAAGATGGTGCTAGTGCGTTTTCAGTGCCTCCAGATACCCCCATGCCTACTTCCATTATTTTAATTTTTGCCAAATCAGGAGTTGTTTGAACTTGCACTGAATAAAATCTTTATCAAATGTGATGTTCATTGCATGTGGTTCTTGCTTTTGTCGCCCTGTTAAGAGACAGCCAAAGGACAGAACGATGCAACCCGAGAGACAGTCTGCAGAACTTGCTGTGTTGTGAGGCAAAATCTCTTTCTTAAAGCAAGTAATGGAAAAATAATTCCTCCAGGGCGGGCTATACAGTGAAGTGTTAGATCAAAACAAATAAGCAAGCAAGCAAACAAAATCAAACCCCAAACAAAAACCAAGCTTAATAAACAAAAACTTTAATGAAATAGACCCTTGAAAAGTAACAAAATCTACCTTGATCACTGAAGAGGTAAGTATTCGGTCATGATACTCACAGGACTAGGGTTAGTTTTTTTTTTTTTCCCAAATTGTTATTTTCTCATTATATTATTGAATTACTATTTTTATTAACATACAAAATAATGGGTTTGTTACTGCATTAAAATGATTAAAATCATATGCATTATTATACTTTGTTCTAATTAGCCTCCTTCCCCAACCCTCTCCCCACCTCATTCCTCACTGGCTGTTCCCAGATAGCCTTCCTCTGCTCTTATGGCGGATGGCCTCCATTATCCTTCTTCTCTCCCTTGGCATCTCTTCCTCCTCTGCCATGATCCCCTCTCCAGTTACACACATGCACACACACACATGCACGCACACACCCGCACAGACACACACACAGACATGCACACACTCACACATGTACATGTGCACACACACACATCGTGATAGTATGTGACACAAGAGCATACAAAATATATACAAAAAATATATCACTTTCTAAATGGTCATGGGACTTTTGGGCAAAGAACTAGCTAGGGTCCCCAGCAAACTCCCAGGTTTGTCATTGGAAAATATACATCTTGGTTACTAGGCTGACCCTCACTTAGTCCCAAATAGACACGGGCTATAAAACTTGAAAGCTTAGCCTCAGTAAGAAACAACAGGACTGAACCCCTCATACCTGAGTGTGATCCAGTGTTGTCACTTTCTGGCTATGTGGCCTCCATCAGGTGATTTGTTCAGATCCTAGGCTCCTTCTTTGGTGAGACGGGGACACTACTATCTCCCTACTCACCTCAGAGTCCCTGCAAACTCAGGAAAGACGATTGGTGTGGCACGGTCTCTGTAAACGAGAATGAGAACCATGAGGTTAAATGTGGTCCATTGAGGGGATGGGGAGTATAATCACACACAGTACCAAATTCTCAAAGAACTAGTAAAAAAATATGGTGTTACACTATAATCCAGAAGCCTCGTGTGACCTTAAAGATGGCAGGTATGGGATCTCCTGCATTCAAAACATTGTTTACACTCTTAAATCTCCAAGTCTGGGAGAGCCATAGGGCCAGTTTTTGCAAAATCCTGTAATAACTACTGAGATCAAATGAAGCCATGCTTTTCTGTTTGCCTGGAGTCTGGCTTCCTCAACTTTCCCCTGACCAGCCTGTGTTAGAGTCAGAAGAATGCGCCGTTTCCAGGCCGCTTTGCGCTGTCAGAGACAGCTTTGTCCAACATTCTGCCAGGTGCTCAGCCGAAAACTCCAGACGCCCTCAGTGTCTGTTACTTCCCTCTTCTCCCACGCTTCATCAGATGCAGTAACAGGAAAAAGTCCTTTCACCAAGACACAGTTGAGTTCTTGAGGCTCCCTAGTGAGGACTAGAGCTGTGCTCAGCACTGAACAGTGAGCGCTCATTCCCAGAGAACCTGAATCTGGTTCTCAGCACTCGGCTCGAGGGACTCACAACTACCCGCAGCTTCAGGTCCACAGAATCTGATGTCTGTGGCTTCCACGTGTGCACACCACACACAACACACACACTCACATACACACCACTCAACACACACTCAGGTACACACCACTCAGCATACACAGTCAGGTACACACCACTCAACACACACTCAGGTACACACCACTCAGCATACACACCACTCAGCATACACACTCAGGTATACACCACTCAGGTACACACTACTCAGCATACACACTCAGGTACACACCACTCAACACACACACTCATGTACACACCAATCAACACACACACTCAGGTACCACTCAACATACACATAATCAAAATTTAATCAACCTGTTTTTTAAAAAAAGACTTTATCTTTAAAGCTAAGAGACTAGCCCTAAGAAAGGCATGGGACTACAGCCCCAGCACCACAGAAAAAAAGAGGAAGATGAGGAACTAGGGAGGTGGGTAGAAGGAGAGAAGGAGGAAGAAGAAAAGGAGAAGGAGGAGGGGACAGAGGAAGAAGGAGGAGGAGGGAAGGAAGAAGGAGAGGAAGAGAAGAAAGAAGAAGCGGAGTTGGAGAAGGGGAAAAGAAGAAGGAAGGAGAGGAGGAGATGACCAACTTCTAAAATTAGCTCTCAAATTTCAGTGACAGCATAGATTTAAGCTGGGGAGCCAGCACGCTGGTGTACTATATTTAACATGGAGTGGTAATTTGGTATACGACACAGCTACTGTTTTGTAAGAAACTACATTAGCTTCCACTATGAGGTTTCTTTTTTCACAAAGTTTGCTGTGGGGATGACACTGGTTGGTTGACATTTTCATGTTTTTATTCCCTGTTAGATTGTCCTGTTACAGAACCAGTATTTCCTGTACAGATGTCCTTACTTTGGACACTGGAGCAGGTACCTGCTCGCATGCTGCAAGGGCTATTTTCTATATTCCTCTGTTGTCACCACGCCTTAGCTCCAGGGCTGCACTAGCAGGTGCGTCCTGACCCAGTGATCTAATATTGTTCCACCATAGGCAGAAGTTAGTCATTTGCCCAGTGCCTACTGCACTTCACTTACCTGACTCTAGCATATGGCACCAAGAGAGATTACTATGGGGGGACATACTGGTGACAACCTGGCTAGGCAGTGGTTCCAGATGTCGGGCAGCACTGGTCTAGACATCAATACAACATATTTTACAGCTAAGATCATATCTGTGGTCACTAACTTTGATGTAGAAATCACACATTGTGATGTCAGTCAGTGGCCTCATCCAGCCAGGTGAAGAAGATTTCTGCAGAAGAATAGACCCTAAGATCATACTATGAGAAATATTCTCCCCAGGTTTTCAGACTGCTGGGCCACCCTAAAATTACAGACTTGCCAAGCTTCCCAATTGTTCTGGTCAAGTCACTTCCTTAAAGTAGAAACCCAGGTATGTGATTCCAAAAGTTCAGAATAAATCCTGGTCTAAGAATCTTTGCAAATATGGTATATTAGAGAGATGGGAACCGAGGTCGAATTCCATAATGATGGAGAAATCACAATTCTGGCCTGGATACACCTGTTGGAGAAACCTGAAGGATCTCCGCAGACGTGCAGGCTAGTGTCTGTCCTGTGTGAACTGCCTGGGTCTGAAATAAGCATCTCTGTTTGATTATGATGCTCCCTTAGACACAGAACCAGCAAGTCCGTGTGCTGTCTATTGATTGCTGTCAAAAGTCTCAGCCTAAGAAAATATCTGCCTATAGGGGGCGCTCTCATTTATAGTCATTCAAATATTGAAGCAGAAAGGAAAGGTGAGGTTTTCTTCTCAGGCCTACAATTTAGAAATTCTCACATATTCTTCTGCTGTAGTAGAAGCTCTCAAAACTGCAATTATTGAGTGACTAGTGACTAAAGAGAAGACCCCCATGGTGGTTTGAAGGAGAAATGCCTCCACAGTCTCAGGCACTGAAACAGTCCTTCTCCAGGCGGAGGGGCCGCTCAGAAGGCACAGCCACTCTGAATATATGCTCTCACAGCTTCCCGCGCTGGTCAGCTTCACATCTGTGTGGACTCTCCTTCTGGAACTGGACGTCCAGGCAAACCCTTTCTTCCTTAAGTTGCTTGTGGTCATGGTATCTGAGCACAGAAAGAGAAAAGTCACCAATATCCTGCCAATGAACTGGATAACCCCTGCCAGATTTGCACAATGCAAACAAACCTCTGAGCAATTGGTTCTGAAATCCTCATAAGGAGAAGTTAGACCTGGATTCCCGGTCCTGTGACCAGAGTTCAGAGTTGGTTGGAGGGAAGATAAGCTGACAAGGCATTATTCAACCGATCCTTTCTAGCACAAGCTGGATCCAGCTTTGCATGAGCATGTAGTGTTAAGCATTGGTCCCAATAGAGTTCCCTGTAAAGCGAGCTGCTTACCTAATCCACAGAGATGAGACAGAGAAGTTGAGCTTTAACAAAAGTGAATAAGTCAGTAGCATCCACCATCTTTTCCTTGTGCTTCAGAACAAGACGAACATGGGTCCTTCTGCCCCTTCCATGCCTGCTCTGGACAAAGGAGCATCCCAGCGCTTGTGAATGAAACGCGGCCAAGCCCATTCTCCTTCGCAGGAGCCCGGCTCTGACACTGGGGTTGTTTTGCAGTCACAGAGTGACAGTAGGCCCGGCTGTTATGGATGTCCACCACATGGCAGACCTGAAAATAAACGTTCCGGCCAAGGCCACAGAGCTGCAATAGAGCTGTTGTCAGGGCGGACCCGAGTGCTGGGAAATGACCGAACATCCACTATCCAGAGTAGACCAGGAATCTCCGCGACTGTTCTGGGAGAAGAGAACCGACAGATCCAAATGCTGTGCTTGTAGCCGGTTCTTAGGAGCTGAAAGGGAACGTGTTCAAAGGCTTTTAAACCCAAACCAACCGCAAGCTGGGCCAACTGAGCTGAGGAGGGGAGCGACGCTTTCTCGGTGTGCTCTGTCTCACTGCCCAGGAACCGAGTATATTGTACCCACGAAACCGAGAGCCAGCCAGGGGAGCTCTGGCCTCAGCTGCTCTCCCAGAGAGGAAGGCTGGTGAGCCAGCCCCTGCTGACTGTCACCCCATTTCTCTGCTCAACTGCTGTTATTTGCAAGTGTTTTTGTTTGAATTGTTCTGCAGTGTGGGAATCGAATCTACAGCCTTGCACAGCTTGCATAAGCACATTTAACAACCAATATAGGCTTGTCTTGTTTTGGTGGCAGTGTGATGGGTACAGTCCCTCATGAAGCCACTAGAGTGCCAGACATCTGAACACATGGTCTACTACTAAGAAATCAGAGCATGGACGGGAAGTTGGGGCTGGTTATGAACTCTCAGAACCTGCCCAGTGACCCCCTTCCTCCACAAGGTCACACCACATAGAGGTCCCATCGCTCCCCAAATGGTGCCATGGACACGGGCCTGTGGGAAACATTTCATGTTCGAATCACAGCACTGGAAATGGCGATGCATCTTGTAATTCCAGCATGGTGATGCTGAGGCCACAGGACAGAATTTTAGGTTGGCCTGGACTATATAGTGAGTTCAGGGTAACCAAGGCCACATTGCGGGACCCTACCTCCAAAAACTAAAATAACTAAAATAATAAGTCAACAGAATGTGTGAACTGAATTTTTTTCTTTTGAGAACATATGTTTGGAGTGTGTGCATGTATGTTCACGTGTGTAGGTATGTGCATACGTCCATGTTTGTGTAGGCCAGAGGTTCTGTAGCCTTCCATTGATCGTCTCTACCCTATTCACAGAACTCACCAGTAGCACCAATGTGGCTTCTTCAGCTAGCCATCTTGTTTTGGAGCCCATTTCTTTCCTGAGTGAGTGAGAGGACTGTAAGCAAGCTGACATGCTTTTCCATTGTTGATGGGAGTCCTGCATATCAGAGCTCCAGTCAGACAGAAGCCCCCCCAATTTTTTCTTTAAGGTTGACAACTGTACTGTGTCAAGATGAAGCAACACGTTTTTAGCCAAACACCAATTCTACGTCCTCATTGCCAACTGTCTCATGACCTTTGACTCAGGTGTGGTCTGTTCTTGGGGTTGGGTCAGGGTGCTCAGCTACTCCCGGTGACTCAGGGTTCAGTGTCCAAGATAAAGTTACACCCTCCGGCATAGTTTTACTAAATGTCCATCCAAGCAGCTCACAGACACAGTTTAAGGAGGTTAATTTTCTGACCCTTCCTCTGGTGTCATGCTTGTTCTGTCACCTTGACATCACGTTGACTCCTTCAGGAAGCCGTGTTAAGAAGAGCGAAAATATGTCAACAGGCGGTGCGGTGGGTGAGCGCAGTCCTCCTGCAGCATTAAACTTTCATGCGTGTGTTTATGTATTATACATGTACAAACCAGCAAGCCGGTATTAGAACTAATCTGCAGAAGCAATAAATTAATGCTGGATTTAATATTTCCTTACATGCTCAACAAATGATTCCATGTCCGTGACCCAAATTCACCCAGTGCAGGTTAGCAAGCCCCTTGTGGCCCCGTGTCCAGGCCTCCCCAGGTTAGAGCGGAGTGTGCTCTTTGCAGTTTAAAAATTCATCTCTGTTGCATGAAGCTCCTCAGCCTTCCGAGTTCTCTTTGTTTCTTCCTAGATTGTAAAGGTTGAGTGGTGAGGGCTTAAGGAATCCTCTTAAATAATTAAGTGCAGTAAACAAAGTAACAGCTTGAAGAGGAAGTTTTTCCCTCCCCTTGCGGGAAAAAGGCAAATTCCTTAAGATAATAAATTAGATTGAAAGGGACAGGCACTCTGAACCATAGAGTAGGGATGGGAGGAGGACCAAGTGAGGTTGACTCTGCCCAGCTCTCCAGGAATGTGGAGACTTCTCTCTAGCTAAGACTGGTGCCCCAAATCCTTCCTCCCCTCTTTTGTAATCTTTTTTCTTAATCCATTTTCCTCTCTTGTCCCCCATTTCTCTTTCTGCCTCACTTCATTCCAAGCTTAATTTTTATTGGTCTTTTCCTATTTAAAATGTATTTGTTTTTTAATTAGAATCTTAAAATTAGACATATTAATGCATTTATACAAGATGTTTTCGTATATGTACTTCCTTGTATAATGTCCTAAACAGGCTAAGCAGATTTCCCTCCCAAGCAAAGAGGTTCTTGCCATCTCCATCAATGCAGCAGTAGGAACTATAGAAGGAGGACTCAGCCGGGCTGCGGCTCTTGGTGGAGCGTTTGCGTGACATACATGTAGTCCTGGGGTAAAGCCCCACATTGAAAACTAAAACAAAACCCAAGAAGGATTTAAAAATACATAGCAGACCTGCTATAGGAGATATGACAATAGGCGTGTATTCCCGCCTGGATAGTGGATAGAATAGAGCCACCCTTCTCAAAAGTGTTAACTGAGAGACCAAAGAACCTAGGGCCTGAGGATTTGCTGAAGCATCAAGCCATTCTGTCCTCATGCTGATAGGGAGACGACACATGCTTTTATGAAAGATGGACCTTAACAAAGTAAAAACAGAGCCAATTTAAACACTATCTATAACTTCACGACAGTGCTAAAAATCTTTCTATGGATCTGTTTTATTTCCCAATGGATGGAGGCAAAACAGAATTCTGGGGTACCCTGGCTCATTTCTGCTTTCAGCAGCTAAGCGAGGTAGGTAGCATCTAAACCCGAGATTTTCCTCACTCCTACAACTTTCCTGGGACCTTGTAGCTTTGCAAAGCAGTCTGGCATAATGTGCTGGTTACTGTTATCGACACTCCACACAAGCTAGAGTCATCTGGGAGGAGGGAATGTCAATTGAGAAAATGTCTCTGTGAGATCGGTCTGTGAGAAAGTCTGTGGCATTTTCTTGATTACTGATGGATATGGGAGAGGCCCAGCCCTCTGTGCATGCTGCCACGCCTAGGCAGGTGGTGCTAGGAGGTATAGGAAGAGCGGCTTCATGGGAGTCTGAAAGCCAGTAAGAGCATTCCTGTATGGTCCTGCTTCGGTGCTCGCCTCTGGGTTCCTTCCTTGAATGCCCACCCCCATGACAGACTGTAGCCCATGAGCCCAACAAGCCCTTTCTTCCCCATGCTGCTTTTCTTCTCAGTGTTTATTCTACAAATAGGAAACGATTAAAACACATACCTTGAGCTCTCAAGATGCATGGTGGAGAGCCAGGGATCTGGTTCAATGACAGAGTGCCAGCCTAGCATTTGCAAAGGCTATTTTCTATTCCCAGCACCATGGAGCAGAGCACGTGTGTGTGTGCGCGCACGCGCGTGCGCTCGTGTGTGTGTGTGTGTGTGTGTGTGTGTGTGTGTGTTCTAGTGTTACATGTTAAACACCCCAGCAACCCAGCTCTTAAGAGGTGGCATCAGGAGGACTGTACTTGAGACCAGCCTTGGTTACACAAAGAGACTGTCTCAGAACAACTTGAGCAGCAGCAGTGGCAGCAATGCAGTGTGCTTTATGCCAACCGGCATGTCCTAGTGGCTCACAAGGGCTTCAGTGGACTGCATGCTGTTGTCTTCTGTTATTTGACTTTTGCTTTCCTGTTCATCTGACATTCAGCTCCCAGTGTAACAAAATGAAACAGTGCCATCTCCACACCCCTAACTCACTTGCTCATTTCTCACTTCAAACTCTGTCATCTTTAAATTGTTTCCTGTCACCCCTGAGCTCTGCCCACTTTATTCCCCCTCACTATAGAATGCTTTGGGCATTTCTGTCCCAAAAGGCGTTTGAGGTACTTGTTACATGCACAGAACAAACCAGGACAATGGGATAGTGTTGTGGGAGGTCCTTCCGCCCCTCCAACCAATAGCTGCTGTGATACCAGCCCATTGGGGCGTGGTCTCTCTCCCTTTAAAAAAGCAGCTACTTCCTCTGCTCTCTCTCTCTTCACTTCCTGCCCCACCGCACTTATTTCAACAGATGGCGCCCACGTGGACAACTGCTTCCACATAAAGCCTGAGACAGCTTGGGAAGTAATTCTAGAACAAAATGACAGCTTTGTGCATGGATTTTTGGTAGCAGCACTCTCTCAGGTCTACTCTGCTTGCTAGAGGCAAGCAAGCACTCTCATCTAAGAGAGGCTTCCTGACTCAGCTTTAGCTGCAAAACCCTGCAGCTCAATAAGAGGTCCTGCCACGAAACACTTAAACGGTGTTGACAAAAAGCTGAATGCATGCTTTTCGGTTTTCAGCCGTAGCAGGAAAAAAGCTGTGCCGTTTAAAAAATGCCGGCTTTCTGGGCCGTCCTGCCAGGGCAAACTCTGACTGAGGCAGGAGGGCCGGCTACAGAGAGAGGACTTAAGTGTTGTCTGTTGTAGCTAGCCAGCTGGCAGGGACCTTGAAATGCCATAGAGTTGTGACAGTAAACATGGCTACAACCGGTACCTCAGCCATAAGGCTGGAAAGCTAAGGAATGGACTGGATCTAGCTGGCAAAGCCACGGCTTTAATCCTACTCATATTGCTCAGTAATTTAAAGGCTCGTGTGGTAGGAAAAAGAGAGATTCAAAAACAAAGATTCAAAAAACAAAGATTCAAAAAAAGAGATTCAAAGACAAAGGAAATTTCTAAATGGTTTACAGTTTGTTAAAAATATATGCAAGCTAAAAAGTTCTTAAAAGTAAAAATAAGGAAGAAAGAGAGTAGTTGGGTGTGGTAGTACACAAGGTGTGGTAGCACACGCCTTTAATCCCAGTGCCTGGGAGGCAGAGACAGGCAGATCTCTGAGAGTTCAAGGAGAGCCTGGTCTACAGAGTTATTTCAGGTCAAAGAGATACAGAGAATATAAAATAAAAGTAAAAATAAATGAAATAAAGGTTAAAATAAAGCGTACAAAGATGGAAAATACACAGAGAATCTTAATACTGTATACTATTATGCTCTCTTTGAATTGTTTGAATGCTGAGGAAGGAGCAACAGCTGCCAAAAGATATTTGTTTATAAATGCTGCTGAACTAATCCAACATAGATACTTTGAAAATGCTTTGAAATTTGGATCTAAGGACGTAATACTTTGGAAAGGAGTTTCTTTTTTTTTTTGTTTTCACAGAGGATGAGACCCTGTTCATTTCTTCTATTCTGATATGGTAT